>NC_051162.1:146752093-146872092 GCF_013339745.2 Dermacentor silvarum
TGCATTTTGCACAGCTGACGGGCCTCGGCAGTTCTGTAACTTGGCCAATCTTTGGCAGTGAAGCAACTGAGAATGGATTGGGATGACGGAGACCTTACTCTGAGTTAATGTAACCTGCCTCGATGGTTTCTGGCAGCACACTGGAACCGAATGTGAGTATTAGATGCTTTGTGTCATTTCTTTACCATCACGCCTCATTCTGATTCGTTTTACATTGATTACGTTTTGTTCTTTCCATTCTTCCAGAAGTTCAGCTTCGGTCAGTTCCATGAGATCATCATCGGAAATCACACCGCGGATGGTGTTCATGGTGCGGTGTGGGGTAACTGAAATGGGTATGTCCCCGAGAGACAGTAGGTTACATAGTTTTCCATGTAGCTTTTTGTCGTGAAGTTCCAAAAGAAGGTCACCACTTGCTAGTCTGGTTGCCTTATAGCCTGGGCCAATTGTCTGAGTTAGACTTTTGGAAACGAGGAAAGGCGAGATCATTCTCGTTGTCTTTCCTGGTTTCTCACAGTGTATTACTTGATATCGGGGGAAATTCTCAGTGTTACGGCCAAAAAATTTAAATACTTCTTCGGTGCGCCCTCGTTTCTGAGGGCGATCAGAGAGTTTAGGAAAGGAGCTATCCATAGAAAGTTTGCAGTTTTCGGCAGTAACGCCAGCCGCCCACCATGGAGCCCAACAAGGGGACGCCACAGGTCATATAAAAATACGTCCTGCGCACGCCAGCCGTACGTCACCACTATAACCGAATATGAAATAACCTAGGCAGGCTACTCACACAGGGTTAACCCTCGCTGCCAAGAAGATCGGAAGTAATATAGAACAGAGGAGAAGACAGGAAAGATTGAAAGTATGAGAGAAAGACGAAGATTGGAGAGAGAGACAGGAAAAGGCAACTACCGATTTCCCCCGGGTGGGTCAGTCCGGGGGTGCCGTCTACGTGAAGCCGAGGCCAAAGGGGTGTGTTGCCTCCGCCGAGGGGCCGTAAAGGTCCGAACACCCGGCATTGGCTCAACCCCCAGGATCCCCTTTTCCCCGGACACGGCTAAGCCGCGCACGGTTAGACGCGGGAGGTTCCAAACCTCGTGTGCTCGGGTACGTGGTGGCGCAACTCACCAAACGCCTGCTGACGCAGACGCCCCTGCGGGGGCTCCTGTTGGTTCGGCGGCAGATTTCGCGCTGAGGTATTCCCTCTATAAATAAACGCACAATGTGCCTTCTTTCGTCAAGTGGAACACGCAGCGGCATCTTTCCAAATAGGCAATCACCACGTGGCCTGAAGCAAGCCTACTACGTTTTCAGCGACTGATGCGAAGATGCGCCTATGTGTGAAAGAAAATTTTCTATGCATCCGCTTTTTCTTTATTTTTGATGACAGTGAAACACCTCCCTACCCTTTCTCTCAAGACGCAGAAGCAGCAACACTCATTGGACCAAGATGCTGCCAACCAAAGTGCGCCAGTAAACGTCGCGTAAAAAAATCGTCGCAGCGCTTCGTGAAACTTATCTACCCACTGGCACACCAGTCGAGAAAGGTTGCAGTGATTGCTCCGATACTGCTATCAAGCCAGATATGTGGCGGTCTTATCGCAGACAGCGCTCTGCGTCAACACAACGAACTAACAATGTCATGCACGGGAATAAAAAATTAACAGGCAGGCGAGTACCAAGAGGGCTCATATCCGGGAGAGCGCCCCTGTCGCCGCTAGGTGGCGTACCGCTAGGTGGCGCGGATAGGCAGTCTGGCACACGCTCGCGTGGTCCGCAAACCTTTGTGGTTGACTGTACCAAGGAGCCCAACATAAGCTAGTAAATTGAACGTGCTGCAATGAACATTACGCCCACTGTTTTAGCACTATGTGCTTGCAAACTCAACACACCACAACTATGTAATTGCCTGAACCTAATTATCACAGGATCGCATCTGCAAAACTGGCAACTTCGTTAGTAATTGGCACCCATTTACGTACAGCGGTGAGCACTGTTAGGGTGAACACGCAAGCGCGTGGCCGACGGCACTATCAGCGCCGCGTAACAGCCATCGTTGGAAACATTGCACATGCGCAGCATGTGCTTTGCGAAACACTCTTTCCACCGCGCGCATCACGTCATCGATACGCATCGTCGTCTGCTAGCCGCATTTTTTGTTCGCTGAGCTGATACCTTCTGCATTTCAAGGTCCATCTGGATTGAAGATTGGCGCGTGAAGGAAAAAAGTGAGTGTAAGAGGGATAATTATTAAACTTTTTATTCAAGAAAATTGCACTTTTGCAATTCAAGTTAAACAAGACCATGAGAACAAATATAAAAACATGAGCAAATCTAATAGCGAGTCATGTGACCACTTACAGCAACGACTGCAGCTATTCTGGACGGTAACGAGTCGTAAAGTGATCGAACATATTCCCGATCGGCTTTCAGCCTTTCCCACTCGTTGCTGACTTGCGCCCACAACTGGTCCGAAGTCGCGGAATAAAGGGGCTTCCTTGCCAAAGAAGCTTTCAGACGGCCCCACACGTTTTCTATCACATTCAGGTCCGCTCCTTTCGGAGGCCATTCCAGTAGCTGCATGTGCTGCTCCGCCTGGAACTCCTTGACAGCCCGCGCCGTGTGTATCGGTGACCGGTCCTGTTGGAACAGGTAATCACCGTCTGGGAATAAACTGCTCGCATATGGCAACAGCACATTGTTCAAAATGTTGCAGTATTGTTCCGACGATAAGTGTCCACGTTGCAGGGGCCCTAAACCATATCTTGAAACAGCACCCCACACGTTCACACTCGATCTCCCACTGGCAGAAACACCTTGCACGTTGTCCGGGTCGTTCCTGCATGGCATTGTGACGTTAACTAAAACAATTGCTTTTCAAAGCAGGAAGTTTGCCTCACCGTGTGCCTGGTAGTCTCCAAACACGCAATCTTTGGTCTTGTTGCGTCGAAAACGTCGACTCATCCGAAAAGATGACGCGACCCCACTCTTCTGATGTCCATGCTTCGTGCAGCTCAGCGAACTGCCGTCGTGCGTCCTTGTTTGCCGCCGTTAGTAGTGGCTTCTGCGCTGCGACTGCGAAGGCCCGCAGTACGCAGGCGACGTTGAACAGTGGTGTCCGAAACGTCCAAATCCAAGTCCTCGCGTATTGCTGGGGCTGGCAAGAAAGGGTTACGAACAGCAGCTGCAACTATGAGGGCGTCTTCATCGTCTGTGGTAGCTTTAGGGCGGGGCGCGCGGGGTGCATCCTGAATGCGACCTTCATACTTGTAGGCTTGAATTATCCTGTTCACAGTCTTCAGGGGCCTATTAACTAAAGCGCCAATATACCGCTGGGAATAACCTTTCAGGGAAAGATCGACAATTGAGCGCCGTTCATCATCGGGAACCCTAGCCATAATACGATCTGGCGACAGAATGAACGGCTGCGAAAGATGTTTGGTTGTTTTATATACGGCGTTGCATGCACAACAACTTTGAAGGGAACGAATAGACACGCCCCCCTAGATATACAAGTTTTTTTGTCTTGTTCTGTTCAAGCACAGATGTTTAAAGACATCTTAAAATGCAGGATGCATGGGCTTAGAAAACAAAAATGCGGCTAGCAGACGACGAACAAGTGCATTCATGACGTCATGCGCGCGGTGGAACAATTATTTCGCGGAAGGCGTGATGCGCATGCGCAATGTTTCCAGTGATGACCGTAACGGGGCGCTGACAGTGCCGTCGGCCACGCGCTCGCGTGTTCACCCTAACAGTGCTCACCGCTGTACACCAGAGCACCCAGACATGTAATGTTTTCGTATTAACATTCGTTACAGACATTCTTACTAAGAATTAGTGGTCTCCCGCAACTGCAACGCCCTCGAGACAAATCTTACGTTTCTGGAATGGACGAATAAAGCTTACACAAAACTGCTTCTGCAGCTCCTTGATTTGGGCCAGTGTCCTGACCTTCCTTGCGGGGGCTACCGCCGTCGTCTTCAGCTGAGGAGCCCGCCGGGCAACAGTCGTCAGGGTCTGTGAAAGAAACATGCACGTGAGAAGATTCGTAGGAGACCTCTGCACAGAATCCACGCTAAGAAAAGACACTACGCGCGCAAAGCTTACGTTCATTCACGTATCCAACGTTCTTC
The DNA here is from genome assembly GCF_013339745.2 of Dermacentor silvarum. Taxonomy (NCBI): domain Eukaryota; kingdom Metazoa; phylum Arthropoda; class Arachnida; order Ixodida; family Ixodidae; genus Dermacentor; species Dermacentor silvarum. Next base: position 146,756,224 of record NC_051162.1, read on the forward strand.
GCGGCGTGCTATCACAATACGACAGAGTGGGCACGAAATCACAAAGTTGCAATCCAATAAGCTACAGAAACTGACTCCACAGAGACCGAAAGTGGTCACCACCGCCTACAATGGCGGAGAGAGGACCAGTGGATTCGAAAAGGACTGAGAAACTACATGAAATGCCTGCGTGGGTACATTACAGGTGGAAGTACAATTGCAAGTATGCAGTTTTCACGAGGACGCAAAATAGAAAACACAAACGCGAAAAATGAACGGCAAGACCGGCTACTACGGAGGCAACATGTCCGCTTGTACGCAATGCGGAGGGTGGTCATGACGACGAAACGCGCTCAGTACGGAAAGCACAACTCATTGATCATGTAAGAGACACTACAGGCCGTTATAGAGATTTCATACTTACGCGAGCGACGTTCATGGCAGCTGTGGCGCCTCGAAACAGCGATTTACAGCACAATTCGTCCTTCGAGAGAACGTCCTGTGTGTCCTCAACGGGGAGAGAACCGGGAGAACTGGCGCGACATCAACGGCAAGCAAGCTAGACACACAGAACGAAAACCAAGAAAAGAAGCGACATAGACACAGACCAATAAATTATTAAATTTTAGGAAACAAAACTTGTCGTATCCGTCAGTGGTGGGGGCTTGCTAAATTTTTTATAGGCAGTTTACGGAAAGAAAAAGTCCTACGGTTTCTTCGACCATTGAGCGTAAAGTCAAAAGGCGTCCAACCACATTGGGCGGGGGTCGATCGTCGCTCTCTCGCTGGCTCATCGTGAATTGCCGCGGCTGGGGGCTAGTGTGGTACCATCGTCATTCGCGTCGTCGCAACTGATTGTGAACTTACCCAGCGGCGATCAGAGCGAGCCCCGCCGCCTCGGCCACAAGTTCGCCTATGCGATGACAGAAACAGAGAACTCTACAGCGCTTGTACGCTCAAGCAATGGCCAAGTTTCGAACCAAGCGCAAGCCGAGGTGAGCGACTCCTCTTATATGACTCCGGTCTCCCTTTCGACCCCCGTCATATGTATCTTTTTTTCTTCTGTCTTTTAATCCGCGGCCGTTCGCCGTTTCGATTTCCTGTGATCTGCGCGTGTCGCATTGCTCGGATACGCGACCCGTTTGTAAATAGAATGAATTGCATGGTGTTTTCGAAGCCAGTGCGTTGCTCTCCGAACTCGTCTACTATGTCGTCTGACTTTGCCGTAGTGAGCGGAATCGGCTGGGGAAATTCCGCTTCTGCAGGCAATAGTCAGGTGCTCGCTCCAATTCTGCACGGCAGGTGTTTCATTTCCTGCGTTTATATTGTGGAGCACGCAGTACCCTGGTTGTGAGTAACAAGCGTGAGGCAGTGGGCATGCCCCAGGGATGGTTTCGAAAATTCATGTGGTAGTGGCCCATTCATTTGTAATAAAAGGAAAAAAAAAAGGAAAGCGTCGTTTGCAGTAATTTCTGTAGTTTTTATGGTACCGTGAAATATCAGTTCGGAAAGGAAAAAAATACTTTTTGCTTGGAACTCGCAGTCGTCACAGTGTACGAGGTTAAGTCAAGGCCTTTTCAAAATATCCGTACACGCACCGCGTGACTCCCTGCTTGAAGATTTTTTTTTCTTCGAGATGTTTAGTTTTTCTTCCCAGGATTTGACGCGCCATCAGTGTACGGCTAGGACTGTAAGCTGCGCAGTCTGTATCGGCATCATAAAAAAAATGACCTGCGGAGATAAAAACGCGTGGTAACTTTCTTCACTCGTGACCTTCGTACACGGTCTCATTCTCATTGATTATCGTTGTGTGTGAGCGGCAGTTCGTTGCGCCCAACCGTCCACGGCGAGTCGGTGCGTGTTTAAATAGTTAACAAAAAAATGGTAACAATAAAACTGAAGTGCAGCACATGACCGTGCTACAGTCAGCGCGGCAGGTGTTCGCTCAAAGCGCTGCGCCAGGGGAACGAAAAAAAAAAAAAAAAAAAAAAAAAAAAAAAAACATGGGGCAATGGCTGTGACGTCACAAAAAGCGGGAGGCATAGTAGTGGCAGCTTGCCTTTTCTTCGCGCGCCACTGTTCAAGGCCGCACCTTTCAAATGGTGTAGTTTGTGGAGAGTTTACCATCACTGGGAAAGTGCTGTGGATATGTCACTTTAGTTGCTTCTGTGGTTACACGTCCGACACAATGTGACCATAGGACATAAGGCCAGAGCTCACACGAGATGGAACCCTTTCACTAAGCACACAGCATTTGTAAAACTAAACAAATTTGTACGGAAAGTAGGAATGTGGAACACGGGACGAATGCTTGGCTTCTGTTAGTGTCCTTTTCCAAGGTGCTGGGCAGTTACTATGAAAGATCTGTTCTGCTAAACAAAGTTACCGTAAAAATGAGCAGCCAAGTACGTAATCTTTGGTAGTTAAGCACAGAAAAGCTGGCTTATGACTAACTATGTCGCCACTGCAGTAATTGATTGAGGCCAATCTTTGGTAACTGGCTGAGCGTGCCATTTACACAACATTTCGAGGGTACTAGCCGCCCCAGGTAAAGTCAAATTATTATGTTCCTCTTCACTCTGGTGCCTAATTTTGGTGTATCATATCAAAAATTTTAAAAAACTCGCGCTGTGATGCATTATTAATTGCAGTGGAAAAAGCTAGCACAAAAGTTTCCTGGTCATTTTATTGGTTTGTGAACAATCGCTCATAAAAAGGCGTGGATGAGAATGCAAAATGGAGTGCAATTTGCATCCAACGAAATTCAACACTGTTTGTAGCATGCTAATGAAGCACGGTTAGGGGCGCTGCACCCATCCCGAAGGGCACCGAAGGGGCACCTGTTTGACTGCAGTACAAGACATTTCTGCAGGTGTGAAGAGAACAAGACGACGCATTGCAGGATCGAATCCGGGTACGGAGGCCACATTTGGATAGGTATAGAATCCAAAAACACTCATCAGCTTGGACTTGGCCACATGTCAGACAAGCCTATTTAGGAGGTCAAAAATTATTTGTAGTCTTTGTAGATGTGCCATTGACACCATCGTTGAAGGTTGATGCTAAAGCTGCTTGCATGTCCCTCGCTTGTTGGGGAAAGAATTGGCCGTCATGTTGGCGACGGCTGATTGCGTAATGCGTAGCCCATGACATGGAGTTAAATTAATTCGGTGTTACGCTTTCTGTCGTTTCATACCTGTTGTTTCGCGTTTGTGTCTTCTGTAGGTCCCAGCAAACAACACTGAAAACCAGGAGAATGTGGAACAGGCACCCCAGCAGCAGCCAGCCTTCTCCTATTGGTCGGTCTTCAAGGGCCTGCTGTTTCGTGCGGCCATCATATACTTCATGACCAGTTGGTTTCGTGGCCAGCCAGCCAATCAGAACGCAGGCGGCGGGAGCGGCCCTCAGGGAGCTACGCCTGCATCATCCAATCTCTACCCAAATGGAACGGTCATGGTGAGAGCTTTCGGATAAATCTACGAAAAGTATTCGTGTGAAATTAGTTTCGAAGGGTCCTGGAAACACTTTTTGAACATTGTAAGAAAACGTTGCTGATCTACCGTAGAGGATGCTGTGAACGTGTGAGCCAAATATTACTGCATTGCATGCAGCCGGGAATTTACAATATTTTGTCAAAACAGCAAAAAATACAATCAAAAACATTTTAATTAGCTGGAAAAAGTACAGTTGAATCCACTTATATAAAATTACCGGTTTTAACAATACTCGGGCGTAACAATGAGCAGCCACTGAACCATGAGCTTCTGTGTGTGTTCTGTGGTAAAATAAACCACTTACTATAATGTTCCCAGGCCGTGTTATTGGTAATAATTAAATGTGGATGCCTGCTCTAAAAGGAACAAGAAAAATGCGAGCTGCTGATTCTTTGCAGGCAAGTGCAGCGATCAGAAACGCAAATCCGATGAGAAACACAAGTTGTTGTTGTTGCCTCAAAACATGGCTCATACCCACGAGGGAGATTTACCACACTGGATTGATTGAAAAGTACACCCAACAAAATACCAAGAGAGGTAAAAGGCAGACACTCAAAACAAAGCATTAGGCAACTAAAGGATAAAACAAATTTTGAGAAGGCTGATTCATCAACATAGAAAAAAAAAGATAGAATAAAATGCGTGTGAGGCTGGCGATGCAGTGAAGGTGCACGCATGTGTGCGGTGGCTTGTATTATTTTTTTCATTTTTTTTTCAGCATTTTGCGTTCCTTTGCCTTTTGGTGCAGACACACAGTAGACAGATTTAACTGTTATAACCAGTAATGCGGCATGGGAACATTTTAGTAACCAGTTTATTTTACCACAGAACCTGCACAAAAAGTTCACTGTGCCACGAATGCTCCTTGTCATATCCGTTATATTGCTAAAACCAGCATTATTATAAAGTGGATTTGCCTGTATAACGAACGCATCACAAAAGCTTAAGTTCGTTATGGACCAGTTTGTGTATGTCGAATTACCTGACATTGTAATCCATTTTTAGCACATAAGCTTGTTTGTTATAAAATCAGAACCATATTCTACTGTAATTGAATAAGAGCCCTTGTGGAGAAAAGGGGCTATCAGGAATTGGACCTGTCTGTAAAATTACAAGCAGTTAATTTTGCATTGTGTAGCAACATTAAAATTTTTAGCATATGTAGTGAACAAAAAACAATGCCATCTGGACAATGCTTTCATTGATGTTTTCTTTTGTTGTTATTAGTTCTCACAGTGCTGAGGATATTTTAGAGTGTGGAGCTTGGAAGTTATAGTTTCGCTTTTGTCTATTCCTCCCTAAACTCTTGGCTGCAGGACATGTATGTGTACATCGCGGAGGACGCAACCTTTAACCGATTTGATGACCCAGAAGCCCTAGTGTGGAAAGAACCAGGCATCGTTTACGGGGACTGGTATGGCGGACCGAACGGGGACTCCATTTACACCAAGGACACAAGATTTAGGCCATCAGAGGCAAGCTATCTGCGTTTTAATTCAGTTGTTCTATTTCTTCAATTCTAGAAGTTGCCTCATGTCTACAGCTCTCGCTACATTTCAGCCCAAACCCAGTGAGAGCGATCTGGTGTGCGACAGCTGCAAGCGATGGCTTCGAGGGATGAAACAGGTTGTCCCGTGAACAGATCGCTTGTTCTTGTCGCTCAGTCACTCACTTCTGGAAATCTAGAATTCGTCGCTTGTCGCCCGGAAGTGCTGTGCGCGACTATCCAATAGTAGCACGAAGCCGCACCAGGCTGTGCATCAGTCAAATGCAACAGGTTGTTGCACGACACGACCAAACAACCAAATTTTGATACGTGCAAGGTTAAAAAAAAAAACCTACTGCCACACCTTCAGAAATATTTTACGGTGCTTTTAACAGCAAAACATTTCAACTTAAATTATTAGAGCATGTGTCACGCCAGTTCCGGCACGAATTTGCTGCCCTCTTACTGGCAGCACTGGGGAGTCGGCGTTGCGCTCTAAGTCATCGCTCGTGTGGCGTTCAACTGGTAGGCGACGAGTAAACACAACAGCCATCTCCATCACGTCGGCGTTGCGCGAGAGTTCACTTACATGAGGTTCATATTTTTGAAGCTCTTTGCACTTGGTATTATAGCACTTCTTTTTCTTTCTTTTTTCAAGGACACTTTCAAAGAATATAGCAAACCAGTTATGCGGAAGCCTGCAAGGTGGAGGGAAATTTGTGAAATAGAAAATTGTCATTCACAGGACCAGGTCGAATTTTTCTTCAGCTGCAAAGCTTTCTTTTTTTTTTTTTTTGAGAAACCCCGAATCGCTCTTCCTTGTAGCTTCATGCTGCAGTCGGATGGATGACACTTTTCTCTTTCATGAGATTTTCAAAGAATCGTTTGTGGCAGGTAGCTCAATTCTAGTTCCTAAGTGGATATCTGGAAAAGGTGGATGTTATTTGTGGAACTATTTGTTATGCTAGGTAATTAAGAGTTCTGCTGATTGACTGTTTAATTTAGGGCATGTGCTGCACTTGCAGAACTGAAGCTGGACGGTAGTGAACTTTATGTCGTCTATTTAAAGAAAAATGCCATGACTGGCAGAAGCTTGAGATCTTCACTGCCGAAATGTGCTATGTAATGGTGTCCCAGATAAAGCAATGCTAAAGAGAATTTAATACGTAATTAATTTACTTCAGAATGTTCGAATCCAACCAAACATAAAATTTTACTAAATTAAGTTTGCTTCCTGCCATGTTTGTGCTGTCTTGTTGTTGTTGATTGTTGTTGTTCTTGTTGTTGTTTATTTTTTGTTTGGGGGGGGGTGAGAAGATTGTCTTAGACTGCTGTATTAGACAGGAGGTAGGTGAAAGGAGGTCTAACTATATTTTTATGCACATTTCAGAGAGTGAAAAACAACGGCACCATCTTTCTCCATGTGTTCTTTGTACTAAACGGCTACTCGCCCGATCCCAAGGCAGGGAAGGACTACTCCCAGATACATACCGTGTATCGCAAAAAGCGTGAGTGTGAAGATGTACAAGCTTTGCGGCCTAGTGAACACAAGTAATGGCTGGTTTTGGTGCTGAAGTAGCCATACTCGAATTGGTTGCTCGTGGCTCGCCAAGTTTAACTAAGATGCTTTAACATAGGCTGTGAAATTAGTTTTTATCGTTTGCTTTATTTCTACCTAATTTTATATCCATCGTTTGCCAATCCTTACCTGAAAATTGTTGGTTCATAAGAGTAATTTCATCTGCTTGCCTAGGCAGTAGAAAATCTGTATTGGAGCCAACAGTTCCTTACTTTAATTTAAATGGTGTCTTTACATATGTGAGGTTACACCTAGTTCCATATAGGTAGCAAGCACTGTGCCATGTGAATTGATTTCATGTGAATTAATTTTAGTTGCAAATTTAAAGTTACACGCTTTATGGTACCTACGCAGCAAACTAGGTGTTTTGCAAGGTACAGTCAAACCTCGTTAATACGTACCCGCTTAATGTGTAAGTCCGGTTTAAACGTAGTCGCGAAGATTCCCCCACCCGGTCCCCATTGAACCCCATGTATTGGCTGACCGCTTAAGCCGTAGTCGCTTGTTGCATTACATACGGTTAGTACGTACCATTTTCTTTGTTTTTATATGTTCACGGGCAGAAAAATCGCCAAAATTTCAGTGGCGACGACAGGAGTTGCCGATCGAAGCGCGCAAAAGCATGGCCTTCGAGATTGGTAAACTACAATTGTCAGCGTAGTGACGTCACAACATGGCCACGTCGACGTATTTTTTGTTCGTACGGTTGTTGCCGATCAAAGGGCGCAAAAGCGTGGCCTTCGAGATTAGCTTCTGGTAGCCCGCAGGAGCTGAGGGTAGGGGAATTCGCTGTCACTTTGGAATCCAATCCAAGCATCGTAACGGCTCAAACGCCACGTTTCTTCTTTTCTTTCATTCTCCCGTGTCCACCAGTGCTAACGGCAGTGGTGGTGTGCTTTTGCGTAGTGTTGAGTGCTTTTAGTTCTTTTGCGCGGCGTGTCCTTTTTTTTTTTGCATTGTTTGGTGCGCGTATTGTGCGATTTAATTTGCACGTGAAGACTGTTATGCCGTATCACGTTTTGAGTGTAAAGGAAAAACTGGAAATCATTCGCACCATTGAAAATGGAGCGAAGAAATCTGCGGTAGCCCGTGAGAAGAACTTGCCTCTGACGACTGTGTGCGGAATATGGAACGCTCGCGAAAAGTTGCGGGGCGGCTCAGGCAGCAATCTGAAGAGGTGCCGCATCAGAGACTCTGCTTTTCCCGAAGTAGAAAAGGCCCTGCTGCTTTGGTTGAAGAAGGCGCGTAGCATGAACCTGCCAGTCAGTGGACCCCTTCTGGCTGAGAAAGCGCTAACTTTCGCAGCTCAGCTGAATTGCACCGGTTTTGCCTGCAGCAACGGCTGGTTGTCGAGATTTAAAGCTCGCTACAGCATAGTGGGGAAAGCTGTTTGCGGTGAGGCTGCTGCAGCGGACAAAGAAGGCGCTGATGAGTGGCAGCACAACGAATTGCAGGAAGCCTTGGCAGCCTACGATGCCGCCGACATTTTCAATTTTGATGAGTCGGCACTTTTCTACTGTCTGCTTCCAGACAGGACATTGGCATTTAAGAATGAAAAGTGCACCGGCGGGAAACATGCCAAAAATCGGGTATCGGTCGCTTTCGGCGTCAACATGACCGGTAGTGAGAAGCTGCCACTGATGGTGATCGGCAGGTACGGAAAACCGCGTTGCTTCAAAGGCGCCCGTTTGCCATCCGATGTCATTTACAAGCACAACAAAAAGGCGTGGATGACTGCTCAAGCTGTTCGAGGAGTATGTGCGCCAGCTGGACCGCCGTTTTGCTGCCAAGAAAAGGAATGTCCTGATCGTTCTCGACAATGCGTCGGCGCATGTCGATTTGGACAACCTGACGGCAATTAAGCTGCTCTTTTTGCCCCCGAACACGACAGCGCTCGCCCAGCCCCTCGATCAGGGCATCATCCGCTCAGTGAAGCAGACGTACCGCAAAAATCTGCTACGGAGGATGTTGCTCGTTATGGATAGCGGCAAAACGTACACCATAGACCTACTGGGCGCTGTACACCTACTCGCGCACTCATGGAGGGAGGTCCAGCCGGCAACAATACAGAATTGTTTCGCGCGAGCGCAATTCAAAATACTTGAAGGCGACGACGACGCGGACGGTGAAGACGCCGAGGACTGCGAGAACCTTTTGGTTGAAGTGCTCGAGCGGCAAGGTGCAGCAGATGAGGAGGTGAACTTCGGCACCTTCCGAGATGTCGACGGCGACGTGACCACCTCCCCGGACTTTTCAGACAGCGACATTGTTGCTGCCGTCGCACCTCGTCCAGCTTCAAGCGAAAGTGAGGAGGACAGCGATGTCGAAGTGGACGACGGCCCTTCACTATCCGACGCGGCGCGTGCTGTGGCAGTGATGCGAGCATTCGCAGAGAAGCGAGGCCTAATGGACAAACTGGCTGCTGGACTTGCTGACTTCGAAGATGCCGTCGTCGCGGCGAGGCCACCACGGCGGCAAGTGAAAATAACTGACTTTTTGCTGCCTGCCGGTGAATAAAGCTAGCGTGCCTGTGTGTGCGTGAGAGTGTGTTTGTGGGGATCGTGGCGTTCTTTTCTGGCTGGTAAGTAGCCGCTAAACCGGCACTGACGGTTAATTCGTACATCGCTTAGTGCATACCCAAACGTCATTCCCGGCCAACTACGTATTAACGAGGTTTGACTGTACTTGAAAAAAAAAAAAAAGAACGGCAAGCAAGAAAACCATCAAAGAAACTGTGCTGCTCTGGTGAAATGTCTCAGTTCTACTTTCATGACTTGTTCCTTTTGTCAGTACTGGGACCCTGTACTACTTTGCGTAGCAAGTTCAGTTTGGTTTCTCTATTAGCTTGAATTAGCTTGCTCGCTATATCGACTGCGAGAACTCACATTTACGTGCATCAAACATTGGACCACATACCGATTGCGGCAGAAACAAGGCAGCCAGGTGTAGTTGGTTGTTCTGGCAAAATTACTGGCTATTCTGTACTTATAGAGTCGAACCCGGATATATAAACAAGGGCATATAGAATTACTGTCTATATCAAACAGTCATAATGTCCCCTTAGATATTCCATGCAGAACTATAGTGCTGTACTACACATGTACCAAACTCCTATTCACTGCTGCTACATTGGATACATTGACCGCTGCACCGCGCCCCTGCAAGTGCATCTCCTAACGGGGCTGTGATCACTTCTTGTGTCAGCGAAAATATTCAGTGCCGATGAAATGGCACTGTATTGGCAGATGCTGTCAAATAAGACAGATTTGAAGGGCAGTAGATGCCATGGAGGAAAATAAGCAAGCTGTGTGTCTCAGTGTTGCTCGCTGCAAGTATGGATGACTTGTGCAAACTGCTGCCGTTCGTAGTTGGCAAGGGCAGATCGCCTGGCTGCTTCATGAATGTGAAAAGCATCCCGGTCCGGTACGCGTCTCATAAGATAGTGTGGATGACGCTCAATCTTTTCACTGACTGTTTCCACGCGTGTCATACCGAATTGGAAGATGTCGGCACCGCTGGGTTTGTCTTCTTGTAGACCTGGTGTTTCCGCAAATGGCATGTTAGAGTTCCGCGAGCGGGTCATAATGGAGTTCAGAGTGGTTTTGGTTTTGTGCCGTCGGATGTTTCCTCCGTTAAAACCGCTGAGGAAAGCTGCATTTTTCATCTGTCATTGGCACAGATGTTAGGATTGCCTTATTTTTTCTGCAAAAAATAGACAAGAACTGTTTCTAAACATTACGTTAAGAAAATGCACCTTGAAATGTCACATCTGTGTGAAATTTTAGGCGAATAAGTGAGCAATCTATCTGGAAAAACCGTTTATACCTGGCTTTCTTATTTACGCAACACTGTATACTGTACAGTACTTTGCATAGGCTGCGCTTAGTTGTGCACTGGGTAAAGGGTCAAATGTGCGCATAAAGTTCTTCCATGAAACGAGAACTTGCACGTAGCAGGCTATGTCACTCAGGGAGCCACACTTCACCGCCTGTGCAGCGATCATTCGCACTTTCCGAGGAGTCCTGTGTATGCAAACAAACTGCTTACTTGTTCCTAAAGCTTCATTTGTGCACTTAAGAAACAACACTTCATAAAGTGCAATGTGATGCCTGAACCTTGGCAGGGCTGAAGTTTGAAGTTTATTGAATACTTAGTACAGATACAAAAGTATAGATATTTAGTACAGAAAAGGTTCCCATAGTGTAAACACTGTAGGGGGACCTTTTATAATGGTAAAAAAAACACAAATACTACTTAACAGCTTAACCTTGCTACTATACTACTTAACCTTGCTACTGTTATGAATACTAGGATGTAAACATCATATTATATCAGTTGGGAAAATGACTGTTTTCATAATTCAAAAGTATTTGATAATTCATTCAATTTGTTTCTGCACTATTTGATTCATATTTGATTCAATCTCAAAATTTATTATTCACGCACCCATAATTGGGACCTCCTTCAGCTTCTGAAAGCTTGTGTCTGCTGCTGAGACTGTTGGCACTGTGCAAATCTTCAGCCCTCTGCCATGCGGATGCATGATCCTATACCGTACCAGCCAAGTCTCTTGAATTCTTCGTATTGTTTACTATTGCGGAGTTGTTTTACGATTTTACGAACGTTGCGTCAATATTTATTTTAAAAAATTTTGTTCGCATGAACATTTCGCTTTTCTGTCTCTGAACCTTTTGTTGGGAGTCTTTTGCAGTGGGGATAGTTGCTTCGAGCAAGTTTATACAGAGATGTTCCTGAAGCTGGTGATATCGGCAACAGAAATGTTGCTGAAAAAGCCACTGTGATCAAGTAACAATGTTTGGCTTGTCTGTCTTTGCTGTTCCAAGCTTGCCTGTGTGATGTGCCTGCGGGTAAATAGCGTCACCGTTAACCCCTTAACTGCCAATGATGAGTTAACTTGTCATGACAAAGGTTGCACTGCCTTGTAATCTTGATGCATAAATAAATAACACACAGTGTCTTTTGCTTATTGTTAAGCAAGAGCAGTAGAAAGAATTGCCATAGGCATTCCTGGTCTCATAATTTGAGATATATGCCAAAGTAAAATGCCAGGTAAAAAGAAACCTGCACTTCTCATAAATTAAAAATATTCATGACAGTTAAGGGGTTAATAAGAGTGTATGGATATGTTCAGGGCAAGTTTTAAAGAATAATGTGTGCTGTCCCTCTCCGATTGATATTGTACACATGGGATTTCACAGATTTTAATTTTTACAGGTTGGCAGGTATGCCGTACTGTCATGCGCTTTCTTCCTTCTTTCGGACTTCATGCTGACCCATTGTTTTTTTTTTTTGGTTTCTAGAGTTAAACAAGTACAAGAAGCTGCGGTACAAGCGCACCCAAAACTTGCTCACTGGCGAAACAGCTGCTACACCAGAAATGATAGAGGTGCGTGCCGAACTTACACCGTGTCAGTGCAGTCTTTCAGCACGTGGTAAGTGTGCTGAAGACAAGAGCAGGTCGGGGCAGTGGCAACACATAAAGAACTGTCTGGACTGTGGGCTTTTACCGTAATTTGCGGGCCACACTTGCAAAGGAAAAGCCAAGCACGTTCATAATGGATGTTACTGCCGCACAACATGTATTTATTATTGCTTGGAGCAGCAGTTAGCCACACAATGTTGCATTGGCCTTTATATGTAGGCTCCTTCGTTTCTGGATTTTATCTTTTTTTTTTTTTAATACGGGGGTAACTATAGTGTGTTATACCATATTTACTCGCATAATGAAGGCACTTTTTTCCCCGCAAAATATGCGCAAAGTCGGGGGGGGGGGGGTGCATTCATTATGCGGGATAAAAGTGTGAGCGATATTTTTAAGGGTCGCAGTTTTGCCCGGCAGGCCAACCATTGATTGCGATAGCAAATGCGTAGACAGCTATATGAAGTGAGGATAGTAGTTTTATCGACCATACAAACTTGCAAACATTCGCTAACTACAGTAGCCGACCGATTTTCCGGACTTCGCAGGGGACTGAAAAATAGTCCGAAAAATCGAGCAGTCCGAAAAACCGAACAGTCCGAACAGTCCGAAACACTCCCCCCCCCCCCCCCCAAGAGAAAATATTATGAGGCTGAGAGCAGCTTACGAAAAATGTCGTAGTTTCGCCCAAAAAGCGGAGCATCGATTGCGATAGCAAATTAATAGACAGCAATACGAAGTAAGGATGTTAGCTTTATTGGCCGTATAAAGTTGTAAATATGCACTTACTAACTAAATAAGCACGGTGTCACACGTGCACAGGTTACATGAACACATCTCGCTCGATGACCGCGGGCAAATTGACCTTCGCGCTGTCAATTCTCTCGCTTCAACGCGAACGTCGAGAACAAAAAACATAGCGCACACAAAGCTACTGGCACACGGCGCATGCCCTTTGTACCCATCGCAGATCCCTTTGAAGATGAGTCCCCTGCGGGCACACACTTCGGCCACATAGCAGATCGCTTTCAAGATACGGTGCCTGCGCGGCAGCAGCCGCAAGAGCTGAACGCAACTCCCCACAGACTCCGTCGCCTTCACCCCGTGCCCCGCGAGCGAACGAAGTCCGCACGCTTCCAGGCCGCCTTCCTCTCTTGCGTGCGCGGGCCAAGCTTTCACCCGCACACAGGGTACGGCGCAACCGAAACATAAAAAAAAAAGATTCTGCTTAAGTGCTAATGACGATAGTGCTGAGCTGACTGAAAAAAAAAAAAAAAAGCAAGTGCCGCTTTTTGGAACGTTTTGTCGGCCAAGGAAGAGTGGACATGGCCTCGGAGACGGGAGGATAGCGCGTCTACCAATCTTGGAAGGCTATACAGGGGGGCACTGGAAGCCAAGCCCGGCCAAGTCAGCGGAAAATCCAACATGGCGGCCTCCAAGATCAGGTAGCGTGGCTCGGAGTGAGCGATTTAGTCCGGTAAATCGAACATTGGCACCTAGATTTGCCCGAAAAATCGGTCGCGAAAATGCATTAGCTCTATGGGAATCCTGACGGTACATCTGTGAAGTCCAGAATATCCAACAAGTCCGAATTTTTGGAGTCCGAAAAATTCGTCGGCTACTGTATGTAAATTAACAAGCATGGTGTCGCCGCGCAGAGGCAAAGGTGAACACATCACAGTCGATCACCGTGCACACTCGCTGTCAAAATGCTGGTGTGAGCAAGTGCGGTGGCAACAGCGAGTGAAGTGACCTTCATGCTGTGTACCGCTTCATCGCAAACTGAGCTGTGAGAATGGAGCACGCACAACGGTATAAGCTGCCGTCACACCTAGACTCAGCCCCTCGATGCAGATTGCTTTCAAGATAAGACTCCTGCGGCCGCGCATTGCGCAGTTGCTGCACCGCCCCCTCCCTCCCTCCCCTCCCGTGTGGCCATGCGCGTGACTGAATATGGCGTGTTTCCTCCCTGTTTTCCTACTTCGAACGCGGGAGATTGATCTGCAATCGTATGCGCTGACGGCAAAAATACGCCCGGAGTGTTCATATGATTGCTATTGCAATAAAAGTAGGAGACACGGTAAATTCGGCATCCGATACAATTGTTCTTGACGGACACCATATTGGATGCCGAATCGTGCCGTGTTTTTCTTACTTCATGGCAGCAAGTTCAGGGCCCGTTAATTATGCGAGGAAAAGGAAAAATGCGCTTCTTTATTGGAAAAGGGGGGGGTGAGTTTTTATGCGAGTAAATACGGTATTTTAAGAGGAAAACTATGTAGAACTTGCTGTTTTTATTATCTAGCGGGCAAAGTCTGGGATTTTTCTTGTAACTTCCATAAACGGGTTAATCAACAGAGCCAGCAAGTCATGTGCTGAACTCATCTATGCAAACCCTAGTTGGCAGGCATTATTTACACTTTTCAAAGGAACCACATAAACGAGAACAACAAATAGTCACGCATGGCGATCCCTTGTTAACGTTGTTCTAAGCAATTTTTTTTAACAAAGAAAAAAAGGCCAGACCACACAGGCATGCAAAACATGAAGGTGTGATACTTTTCCGTATGTGTGTGGGATGGTTTTCCTTATTTTATAAGCCGTTCTTTATCTATGTGAACATTTGCATTCTGAGCATTTGTATGTCCACCCTAGACCTGTCGGGCCTTTTGAGTTTACCTCGGTTGCGAAAAGCGTCCTCTCGCTGTCGCGGCTACCGTTCGCTTCCTTGCATCTAAGCAATGAACGAGAAATGTGATGCCATGGGCCATTGAAACGCAGCTACTAAAAGGGCAACACGCGCTCCTTCACTCAAGGCTGACAGGTGCTTAATATATTATATATGATGGTTTTCACTTGAGTGTTAGGCGAAAAGGTAGCACATGTGATGCTTAAAAACTCAAAATTATATTAATAATGTCGTGGGGAAGAAGCCAACTAACGAACTGAAACAGGGAGAACGAAGTTCAATGTCATCAGCTAGTGACTGCCGATAACATGTTTTGAGAATGAGTTCACCCTTCCCGTATTGGTGCCTGTTTTTGCCTCGTAACACCATGTCTAATCTTGACCACTTGCTCAGACAAGGCGGGCAGCATTCATTGGTTCTGTGACACCTGCATTTAGCCTCGCCTTTTATAAAACGGGAGAACTTCAAGGAGAAGCACTTTTTAACCCGGTTTTCACGCATCATAGTTTGGGCATGAAAATCTGGAATTATCGCACTTTATCCAAAAATGAAGGACCCTGTCTATGTGTAATGTTCTACAGGCAAATGGTGGTTAGAACAATTAGTTAGAATCATACAAAAGTTACTAGATTGAACGCTGCTGCTAGTGTCTGCAGGAGCTGCGACTGTGGCGGTTGAACCAGCATGAAGATAATGAACAGTACTTAGATTGTACATAGATTTGCCCAAACTTTGTCTATCTGGCATCAGATGGCTTTGCGGCTTTGCATATTGATCACCTTCAGCAAGTTACTGAGCTACAAATGAACTAATTCACAATAATTATGTGTATGGCCATTATTGGTCCTGCTGCGTTAAGAAAAGTATGGTTAACCCAAAATGATTGCCAAAAGAATGTCTGAAGCCACACGAAGATTACAAAATCCGTGTGATACCCACAATTCCCATCATGACTGAAAGATTGCAGCAGCGCTAGAATTCTGTCTAGTAACTTTTGTAGGAAATTTTCTAGTTGGAACGAGATGAAGCAGAAGAACTTTTAACTAGTGTTTTCGATTCCATCTTGTCTTAACATCCACAAACTCCTTGCGTCATGCATACATGGGCAAAGGCTTTTTCCTGAGAAAGCAAAAAGCTGTCCAGGCTTCAGTCAAGCTTGCATGAACCGAAATTCTGGGAAATATTACATTTGGTATGAATGTCTGCTTAAGTTTTCAAGGGTTTAAAGCAAGTAGAGTTGTACCTCTCTATGCGAATCTGGAAACTAATTATAGTGACAGATGCTAAATCCTTTTTTTGGTGAAACTTGCTGTGGAACTTCAATGTTAACACGCTATCCGCATGGCCGCTGCCGCCAAATTAAGCATATGAGTTGATCGTTAGACTTTCTTTGCAGGAGGCATTGAATTTATTTTTGAAATTAAAAAAAAATTCTTTACGAATGTGCCTTCAAGCATAAATAATTGCTAAAGTCCTTTAATTCATAGGCTAAAAAAAAAAAGTTGGCTTGCAATTGCAATCGACAAATTTGCGCTGTAAATCTGAAAGTGAACAAAAGAGAAGCGGTTTAATTGGCACAAGCTGAGCTAAGGGATTCACCTGCAGGTATGAGGGAAAGCTGTAAAGTAGTGCGGCTACCTTCTAAAGAGTTCATTGTTTGTAATGCATTTACATTTTGTCCCGTTCTGTAATAGCATACACAAATTATAGCAAAATAAGCTTCCCTTTCCAATTACTGGAGGAATAAGTAGGTCAGCTTACAACACGAGAAAGGAGACTTGAAGAGTGTGCGTTCATTAGGTGCCTGTACCAAAAGGAAGGTTTTTTCTAGGAAACAATTTACGAAGCATGGGGTAAACATTATAAATCGCGATCATCTGCAACAGTAATGTGATGGGTCGCAAATTCAAATCTGGCCTTGCCAACAAATCACCTCCGGGCCACAACTGAAATTCAGCAGTGGTTGAGTGGTGTGGTGACCAAGAAGAATTTTTAACTGGGGCAGAGCACATCAGCGCTTGAGAGAAACGATGGTACTATGACTGTTGCACTGTAGAAGGACCATGTTGAAAAATTGTTGACTTTGATACTACAGTATCGGCTGTTTCATAGGTAGACTATGTACTTGTCAGCCCATCCACAACATTTTTTCAAGTACTATGTGGGTAGGCGGAACTGAGATGAATGGAAACAAAGCAGTGTGTGTTGGTTGGTTCAATGCTCTGGACTCAAGCTGCTGAAAGCATGGGCAGCTAGCTGCTGGACTACCACAGCAGGTGGGCTACCATAGCTGGGAGTCCTTGCATCTTTGTCAGAGACACTGTTTTCCTTATTTTGACCCTGAAGCCCGGTCACTCGGACTGCATTCTGATGGGGGTGGAATGGGTAAACACTCATGCACCTAATAAAAGGTGCACGTTAAAGAAACCAAAGTGGTCAAAACTGGTGGTGCTACAATTTCTATCATTGCGTATTTGTTACTTTGGGTCGTTAAACTCTATAATACAGTTCAACCTGCTTATAACGAACCTCCATATAACGAATTCCTGGATATAACGAAGTTTTTCTATTCCCCGCCGTTACTCCATCGAAGCACATGTATTTGAGACCTCTACGTAACGAAGTGGCAGCGGGAGGCCACCTCGATATAACGAATTTTCCCCTCCGCCAACCTAGAGATTTCGCCCCAAATTTTGTCATTTTTGCGCGAGCAGCAACCGGAAGCATCTTCTCCGCCGCGACGGAATGCGAAGCGAGTGTGCGTTCGTGCGTGTGCGAGGTGGGCCTGCATCCCTCGACCCGGCGATCTTGCCGCCGCAGACGTCACCTTTCCCCCTCCCTTCAATCAAACCTGATCCTGGCGCTTGTTGCAGCTGGCATAGCCCGCCAAGCCGGCACTCTCTCCTTTTCCAGTTGATGTTGCCGACGCGCTGGTACACGCTGTGACACATCACACTCGATGAGCGCAGACACGTGCTGTCAAACGCTGGTGGCGTGTGGAAGCGCCGCTGGAGAAGCGAGCGAAGTGACCTTCGTGCTGTTTATCACTTCAACGCAAACTGAGCGCCGAGAACACACAGCGCGCACAAAGCTACGAGCCGCCGACGCACCTACTCTGCTAGACTCTGCCCCAACGCAGATCGCTTTCAAGATACGGCCCGCGCGATGCGGCAACGCGTAACGATACGGCAAAGATACGGTAACGCGCGATCGCTTTCAAGTACGCAGTTGATGCCAGAGTGCAGTAACACGCCGCCCCGCTATACCTCCCCCCTCGCTCCCTCGCCAGTGCCTCGAGCGCAACGGAAGGCGCGCTTCCTCCCTGCTTTTCTTGCGCGCACGAAATTTAGACGTGGTCGTCGGCTCCCCTCGCAAGTTTTCACTCGCACATATAGCATACGGCGCGCGACGACTGTGTTATCGCCCTTGGACTTTATACGGAACGTCTATGAGCCAAAACCAATTTTAGGGCCACAACGCATCATAGACACCATCTTTAATAGCAAATACGGATATCAAGGGCCATACTTTTGCTGGCGGAAACCGAAAATACGTCATAGTTGTCGCCCCCGGCACTTTGGGCGGCCAATGCCATCGTCAAGCCACCAAGCCAAGCGACATGAAAAGTCAAAATGGCCGCTCGGGCCGGCGCGGGTGGCAATTCACAACGTATGATGCGGGAACGGTCCCACAGTTCAACAGCGGGGTTACCAATGCATTGGGTTCTATGGGAGCTGTGCCGGGGCTGGCTGAAAAGACGTAACAGCCGGGAAAACGCAGCCCCCGGGAACGTAACAGCGGGGTTCTACTGTAACACTATACGACGCTACGACGCCATCGTGACGCTCACTCTTCATTTCTGATGCCTCGCGCTTGTGCGAATTGACACGCGTCCACGCATCCGGTACCTGGTGTGACATTCCAAGGATGAGTGCTTCGACGAAAACAGAAAACGGGTACACGTTACAATTGAGGGCGCGTTAGAATCGAGTAAATACGGTAAGCGTTTATTTTTTGAATTTTCGTGCCGAACCTGCATATAACGAAATCCTCTTTATAACAAAGTTTTTCAGGAATTTGTCAATTTCGTTATATCCAGGTTTAACTGTATCATCGATTGATCGATCACCCAATCATCAACAGGGCTTCGTATGTGACCACAGGGGTAAAATAACAAACAGAACTTGGTGTCTAATTTGAATGTTCTAGTAATTATCACTAGCGTTAGCACCGCAAAGCTCCCTCCCTGCTTTATGTAGACAGCGTAGCGCTGTCATAACTGCCTTTATGCTCCTGTATTTATTCGTTTGCCGTATCTGGTGCTTTCTTGATGTCCTCACCCCTGTCTGTGCAGAAAGCCGAGGCCATGAAAGAAGAAATCTTGTCCCACTGGCACCCAAACCTGACCATAAACATCATAGATGACCACACTCCGTGGACACAGGGCCAAGTGCCGATGCCCGTCGATCAGTGTGAGTTGAATCAGTCTCCCTGATAATAGCAGTGCGCTTGAAATGCGGTGGAATCGCAAGTTGGGCAAAGTGGGACACGTTTGCACAAAATCTGTACTCTGTTTATACGTAACAGACAGTACTACGAAGGTTAGAGCGACGTCTCTAAGTGTGCATATGTCTGACCAAAAAGTAACATGTCTCCTATGGAAAAAAGACATAGGCATGCATGTTGAAATTTGATAATAAAATTAAGTCTAATACTTTTATGTCACAAAATAGAGCTACTTATTATGTGGACAGCGTTGGGAGATCTGAACCAATGCACTACCGAACAAGTGATGTGGCAAGTTTCCGCGGCCACGCTGTACTGCTTGCCCTCGCTACCAACGCAGAATATGTCCCATACTGGAAGCACAAAGGTGCACAAATAATGTGCAATTTGACGTACCTTTACATCTGCAATTTTAATAGTTGTAATATATGGAGTAGTTTGCAGAAAGAGTCGGAGACCAAAAACAAATGCACCGTGAAACGGGTGGTGACACTTGTATGACCGCACTGCTTGCGTAGTTGGTGCAGTTTTGCCTGCTAGGTATGAAACGGAGAATAAGCAGCGCACTTGGCAAGCGACAGAAAAAGGGGCGTCACGTGCAGTAGTGTGAGAAGACGACACAAGAGGAAGGCGAGACAGAGACAGGAGTGCTTCTTTCACACCCTACTTGTGCATGGACCACGCCTGTGGTTGTACCAGCGTTCAGCGATTTGAAATGCGATACTCGGAGTGCCTCGGAGTGCATGGTAGCTATGCTTTTTGCAGCACCGGTGAGCAATGGTTGACGGCTGGGGCGCCAAAAGCAGTCACGGGATGTCCCGAAGGTTCTCGCTTTCGTCGTATAACTTAATGCATAAACTCGGTGTCCCCAGCGCCCACCTTGTGGCCCGAAAAGCGCTGGCAGTGATGTGCTTCGAGTATCTTCTTTGAATCGCTGAGCACTGTACATTATGTGCAGTCCATACCATCTAGCTAAATTTTCTGGTAGGATTAGATTAGATTAAATTCTGTTAGATTAGATTACCTGGTTGTTTTGCATGAATGTGTAGTAACTCGCCCAGCCCATTTTTTGTTTTGTTTTTCGTGCACATAGAACTCTTTTTTCCAGCACCTGCTTTTGACGTCTTCTTTCTCTATTCCTTGTCATTTGCACTTCTTTTCCTGTTAAATAAAAATGCATTCGCTGGAGAAAAATTGCTTACCACCAAAAGGAGTTGCATGGTTTACTGATTTTCTGTGCAGCTCACACATTATCTTGCATTACGCTTGAAACATACAGAATGACTGCTTATTGTGAAGGTGTCGCTTGGGCTTTGTCGTACAGACATTTATTCATAAGTTATTCATGTTCTAGCCACCAAAAGTATTCCTGCAGTGTTTCTTGAACTACGGAAACGTGAAAACTTGTGTTTAATGAAATCATAAGTTATTAAGTTATTGATGTTCTAGCCACCAAAAGTATTCCTGCAGTGTTTCTTGAACTACGGAAACATGAAAACTTGTGTTTAATGAAATCATCAGTTTAACAAAGCTTTCAGCTTCAAGTGTGCTGTTATATCAAGATCTGGATATATCATAGTATGCATATGTCTGTAAGTGAACATTTGGGGTAAGAAGGTAGAATAAAGACAGTGGAGAGGCAGTGTAATGTCAGAGGACAAGTTCGTGCTAGTGATCTAGTGAATTATGAGTGCAATTTCAGTGGCAGACAATAGAAAGTTCAATGACTTTAGGAGTGACATTAATTCAAGTGTCATTTCACTGTAACGCAACAATGCAGTTACATTTGATAGTCTCATGTGCAAGATATGACAGTAAATGATGCATTTGGTATTTTACTGTATGACATGGTACTTCCTACAGTAGTAAAATATAAAAAATGATTAGTTGCGAACTTTATACACTTTCAGATGTAGAGTTTGAACCAACCACAGGAAAGTATTACCCCATTGTGTATCTGAATGACTACTGGAACCTTATCCGAGACTACCAGGCCATCAACGACACCACAGAGTGAGTTCCAGAGGTTTTTTGTCGACCTGTTTGAGGCATCAGGCTTGCATCCCTTTTGCATGGACTCGATCACAAATTTTTCACTCATATCATTATGTATGCTTTAAAATAAACTCAAGGGGCACTTAGTCATTCCTACGTAGATGAATGCGAAAGCATTAGGACCACTGCACAATGTCTATGCTCTTTCAGTCGTTTAGTACCTACATGACCGAAAAGTTCTGACGCATTGTGTAATTGCATCAACCAACAGTGTTCGTCACAAGGTGCGCACAATGCAAGGTTGAGGGCTCGACTTCCAACAAAGGTTGTGGGTTCGAGTGCTGTAATGAACTCTATGTTAATTCAACCTGCCTTAATTAACTTAGCCTTAATTAACTTTGTATTAATTCGCTTTGCCTTAATTAACTTTGCCTTAATTGACATCATCAACTGCTTCGATTGGCACACTTGGGCTCCCTCGAAGTTTTGGACCATCGTGTGGTCACGCCAATGCCAACAACGCCGGATTTTCTGCCCGATGAGCCACATAACGCTTTTGCATTAATATAGGATCAAACAACACTGTGTCTTTGTCCTCTCACGTGGCAGGCTTCACTGTCCTCTGTGTGCAGGTGGCTCGACCTTCAGCTGACCTTCCAGCCACTGAGCATGTTTCGGTGGCAGCTCTATGTGGCGCAGGGGATGCGGTCGCTTTCCTTCTTCGGCCAGGACCTGATGGAGGAGTCGGAGGAGGACAGGGACTCGCTCAAGGAGGCCTTCCTCGAGACCTCCCCCTACCTTCTGGCCCTCACGGTCGTTGTCTCGCTGCTGCACAGCGTGTTCGAGTTCCTGGCCTTCAAGAGCGGTGAGTGGCAGCTTAAGCTGATTGATTGTGATTGATTCATGGGGTTTAACATCCCATACGCAGCACTAGGGCTACTAGAGACGCTGTAGTGGAACACACTGCATTAATTTACAGCGGAGCTGTTAAAGTTGAGCTTGGTCCGTGCGCATCAATGTTCGCAGCATAGCCAAGTCGGGAGAGGGGCAAGTGTATAGCAAGAGGGAAAGCTCTCAAGAGGCAAGAAAGTGTGGCGAGGGGGAGAAGAGTGGAGAGGAGGACCGGAGGCACAGGTGGCAGGGTGGAGTTGAGCGGGACCGGAGCCATTGTACAGCCACGCCGAGCACACGTGGTATGACGTTAGTAATGACGTCAGCGCTCCCTAATAACAGGCGCGCTCTGACATCGGCGGGCCTCTTTCTTGCCCTGAACTTTCTCGACGTAGCGCAATGGCGAAGTCTACTGCTAGAACTCCCTAAGGAGAAGCGGCTCGATTGGAACGCTCGATTGTACGCTCATTGCGTGTCCTGTCGTTCATTGTACGTTACGCGGCAGATGCAGGGGCTTTCCCAGTGGTTGTACGCCGAGGCTTGGCTGGCCGCGTCAGTGGCGACGCAGGCGTCTCATCTGGAAGGTTCGTCGATGTTAACTTCGCTGTCGTCTCGGCAAGCTTCAGTTTCGCATCGGGCTGGTTACGTTAGGCTGGTTACGTGAATTTAGCCAAGCAATAGTGGTAGCCAAGCAATAGCCAAGCATTAGCCAAGCAATAGTGATAGCCAAGCAATAGCTAAGAGATACCCTAGCAATAGTGATAGCCAAACAAAGCAATGCTTAACTCTATTAAACCTTGCTTAGCTTTGATCCTGCTCTGCTAAAACATGCTCTTCTTTGCCTAGCTTTGCACAACTTTGCTGAGGCTTCCCCTCAGCTCCGCTGGTCATTGGTGTTTGCGATAGCAAAGCCATGCCTAACTTTTTAATCTTTATTGTGTATCCATAATACAGACGCCTCCGCGGACAACTGTTTCACAGACAATGATTCCACTGCCCGTCCAGCTGAGAATAGCATCGAGACGACGGACGAGGCGAGCGGGTGACAAAGCCGAAAAAATATTACTCTCTACTACACACACTCCGCGAATGCTTGCAACAGACTGGTTTGAGAGTAGCGCCAAGACGGAGGTTGCGAAGAATGAATGGTTAGCCGCCTTGGCTGCTGTTTTTTTTTCCCCACTTGGACAATGACGAGTATTCGTTACCTCAAAAATGGTCTTGTTGGTGAAAATACAGCACTTGTTACTCGGCATGGAAAGCATTCTAGGATAAAGCCGCGTTGTTTCACTGCCAAAATCCAGATGTGAGAAATAGTTTGTCATTTTCTGTCTGTACACATTGTGGACAAAGGTGCTGCCAACAGCAATTGATGATGGGTCATCACGTGACGCGGTATCCAGCATAGAAAATGCACACTTGTTCCGTCATGTAAATAATACATGCACCTGAATCGAAGCACACAATCATTTTTTGCATTTCGCCCCCATCGATATGTGGCACCGCTACCAGCACTGAAATTTCATTTGTTTGGGCTGCTGGCATCGTATAAACCAAATAACCAAGCAAATTTAACGCGACAGCGTTAAGGGCCCCGTGTCGCAGAAAATGCGGCGTTGCCAAGTCAGCGTGGAATACCGGCGTTCGTGGTGGAGAAAATCATCCACAACCACCCCGACCGCGCAGGCCCTCCACGTGGTGCACGGTTTTGGTGAACAAAAATTGAATTTCTCACAGTGAAATCCCTCAGAAAAACGGTAAAGTACGACTTAACCACAACCTACTGACATGGTGGCGTCAGATTGTAATTTGAATGTACGAGAAAACATAATTCTGTTACGAGGATACTCAAACACAAAACCCTTTTCCAGCATTTATACCATACCAACATTGGAACGCTCAAGTAGGGTACTTGCGAAAATCATATCCAGATGGCGCTTGCATCCCCGGTAGGTCAAATTGGGACTTCGCCTGCCTAATGGGTTTGGGCACGCGTGCGCGTCGTGGCAATAGCAAACAATTAATAAAATAATAAAAAAAAGGTGCTAGGGCCCTCACATTTTAATATAAGACGACTTATATTGTCCCTGGAAGAATGTATTCCCAGCAATGCATTTCTATTTAAAAGTGAAGCCGACATTCAGGGGATCGGTATAACCTGACTTTCCCACGTTCTGTGTTGCAGTGAAGCCCACTGAAAGAAAAATGCGATGCGAACGCGGCCCGATAACGCTATCGCATTCCACTCTTAAACGTGAAGCTTAAGCATCCTCCAATTTTTTGCAATGCAGTAGAAGCTTGTTGATGAAATCTCATTTATCATTATCATATATCGATCTCGTTTATCGGTATCGTGCACCTAATGCACGGTACGCGAGCGTTTTGCATATCATCCTCATCGAAATGTGGCCACAATGCCTGCGATTGCGAGCATTGTGGTATGGTAAACTTTCTTGGTATGGTAATCTTATGTTTAGGTTGAAGCCAGGAGGGGAATCAACTTCTGCTGAAATTGGCAGCAAGGTTCTGTTTAATGGCCCTATATCTTTATAATTAGTACTGTAGTTCTCAGCACACGCTTAAAGTCTGCTAAGTGTGTGTTACTGGTTGACCGTAGTGTAGTTGCATTGTTTGCGATTAGTTTTAAGTGCTTTCGGTATTAAGAGCTGAACTGGTCACCTTGGTGATAGCACAGAGGACTTTTGTGAGCTGTAGGACTAACACTTTGGCTGTTTTTCAACCTGCATTGTGCTGACGTTCTCGCGCATTTCCTCACACAGACATCCAGTTCTGGCGCAACCGCAAGAGCCTGGAGGGCCTGTCGGTGCGGTCGGTGTTCTTCAACGTGTTCCAGTCGACTGTGGTGCTCCTCTACATCCTGGACAATGACACCAACACCCTCGTGCGGCTCTCGGTGTTTGTCGGCCTGCTCATAGACATCTGGAAGATACACAAGGTGCGCACGACCTCACCTTGACCACATACGCAACAAACGCGGTGCTAACTTCCAGATGATGTTTATTGAAAAACTAACTAAATACCATCTAATAACTTTGTAACGAAGCGCGTGGGACATCGTACTGCTTCTAATAGAGCAAGCTAAGCATGTCCAACAAAAGAAAACCTTTATTCAGCTTGAAGGCACAAGATACTTAGCTAAAGAAGTCTCTAATTTTCTTGTTCATGACCCACCACGGTAGGCCAATGACTATATTGTCACGCTGCTGAGTTTGACATCGTGCGTTTGATCTCAGATGTGGCAGCTGCACTTCAATGGCAGTGAAATGCTAAAGAACATGTGGTAAAAATTAATCTGGAGTCCTCCATTACAGTGTGCATCATTATGAGGTGGTGGTAGCCACGCAAAAAAAAAAAATATAACCCATAATTTAATTTTAATAAATTTATTTCTTTGTGCACTCACTTAGTCGGATGTAATGTGTGACTGCAGTCGACCTTATGGCATCGAGGTTCACTGCATGCTTTACAGCGATACCTTGGAGCCACTCAAGCTGCGGCTGAAAAGCAACGAGTACCGCTATTGCCTCCCTTCTGAAAAATCTTAATTTGTCTGTGGTTCTATATCACTACTGTATTCTTCGGCTTTTGCACTCTTCCAGCCCTGGATGGTTTCAATGATGTTGAAGGTTGCCAGTTTCGAGCATATCATGTGCGTGTGTTTGCGAACAACTTTGTGCAGCAAACGACATCGCTCGATGTTGTTTCTCTGTATATATTCACTTAATCTTTCAATAAATGTCATTTAGAAGTTAGCGGCTATGGCACTGCGCTACCAAGCCTGAGGGCACGGGATTGAATCCCAGCAGCATTTCGATGCGAGTGAAATGCAAAAACGCCCATGTACCGTGCATCGCGAGCACATTAAAGAAGCCCAGGTGGTCAAAATTAATCCGGAGTCCCTCACTACAATGTGCCTCATAATCAAATGTGGTTTTGGCACCTAAAACCTCAGAATTAAATTTTTAATTTTTTTAGAAGTCAACGTCGAGTTTGTTGTATGCATTCCTTTTACTAATTCTATCCCATCTCTAATGTGCGTTTGCAAGTTTAAGCTGAAATTGGTATCTATGAAAGTGATCAATCCAAATTATGGTCTCGATCTCTTTCATTTCTCATTTAGTTTTCATTTTGAAAAGGTGGTTTGCAATGTTTTGATTGCAATAAACTTGTTTGCAGGTGGTGAACATTTCAGTGGATAGAGAAAACAAACTTTTTGGAATGTTTCCACGGATTCGCATGGCCGACAAGTGCACCTACGTGGAATCCTCAACACGGGAGTATGACATGGTCAGTATTGTCACCGTGGCTGCTGCAAATGCACGTTCTAAGTCTGAAGCCCGCAGTGTTGTCTACAGTTAAAATTTGTGGTGAAGTAGAATTGAGGGAGCAAATGCATGCGTCTTGTATGATACTTGCCAGAAAAGTAGCTGCTGAGGTTGGTGCAAGTGTTGCTGTTAATGAAGATTTTATGCAGTACTGTGGCTTGGGCATGCACTTCTCTGTAGGATGTTTCCATTAAAGAGCTCCTCACCAGATTTCGGCATTGCAAACAGACTAGTGCAGTGCATAGACTTTGCGTTGACGATTATGCCTGTAAATTATAAAACCGCTCCACGGTGCTGGTCAAATCCAAACTTGTCAAATCTGGTCAAATCTAAAACGAAAGCCTGTGCACTAGGCTTGTGGGAATATTTGATATATTAGAATATTCAATCAACTGTTATGCGATTTAATATTCCCTTTGGGTCTAATTTCAGTATTTGAAGTTCTAAAAGTATTCAAAAAGCCGCACACCCAATTATAACGCCCCTGAAAGAAAAAAGAAAAACTGTGCTTACAACCTGTGGAAATAACTTGATAACACCCAAGTTTTTGTGAAAACAGTCTGCATTTGCGGATGCATGAATTGTCTGCGTCATATCGTCTGCCAGCCGCTCTGTACTCCACCTTTTCAGCGACGCTGATGGTGGAAAACTTTGCCCTAAAGGTGGTTTCACGGCAGCACGCCCCACGTTGCCATGAAGCCACACCTCAGGTCGAAATTTGCATATAAACCCGATTCAACTGTTCATTGTCTTAATTTTTTTCATCTATGCGCGTGCAGAATGGAATGCGTTAAGCTCACGTGAAGACGGAAAGCATCAAGCTGAATTTGTAAAACACAACATAAATTGCCGCTGTTGCGCAGTCAAGGTTACACTTGACAGCATTGCGCCGACGCATGACGGGCGAACACGAAGCGCTTCTGTGGCCGCAACCACCGCAAAATTTTAAGTAGATGCACAACAGTGAGAAAGAAGCTGTAAACACATTTTCTGTGTAGCTGGAGTTTCAAGAAATGTTGAACTTGCACTTTTGCATGAGAATATCTGAGTGATGGCACTTTGAAAATAAAGTGACTGAAGAGATGAACCTGTTTCCTTTTTCGCAAGCAAAGAACCAACTTTTCGTAGGTTTGTCTACATCTGTCTCTTATGCTAAGGTTTTATGCAAATCCCACAACTATTCGATCTATTCGCTTGGACTGCGCTTCGAACAACAAAAATGAATATTCACACAAGCCTACTGCCCGCCATTTTTTTTTTTAGGAAGCCCCACTTCCTGCCATATGCTCGATTGTTAACGGCATGATATATGCATGTCTCAGATGATTTCAATAAGCTTTTTTTTTTTTTCACCAAACGGATTCCATGCAGCCTTTGCAATCCACCTTGTTTAGAAATCAGAAAATATTCAGTATTCAATTCGATATTTGGAGATTGTTTTTCTCAAATATTCAAATTTGAATTGATTAGGAAATTTTGTTGTTTAATCATCTCTGGCTGCCACCCATTCAACCCATCA
The DNA here is from genome assembly GCF_013339745.2 of Dermacentor silvarum. Taxonomy (NCBI): domain Eukaryota; kingdom Metazoa; phylum Arthropoda; class Arachnida; order Ixodida; family Ixodidae; genus Dermacentor; species Dermacentor silvarum. Next base: position 146,784,148 of record NC_051162.1, read on the forward strand.
ATGGCCCTCCACAGGTGGCCTTCAAGTACCTGTCGTGGGCGCTGTTTCCCCTGTTGGCGGTGTACTGCGTCTACTCGCTCATGTACCTCGAGCACAAGAGCTGGTACTCCTGGGTACTCGGCGCCATGTACGGCTTCCTGCTTACCTTCGGTGAGTGCCGCTCGATGTGCCACGGCTACTGTGGCTCATTGACTAAAGTGAAAACCAGTGAAGAAGACACGCACTCAAGATACAAGGAGCAGGCACTGTGTACTCCGACTTGCCCAGCAAGAGAGACTTACCCAGTCGCACCCAGTCAGTGAGAGACTGTACCTCGTCTCTCAGTGACTGTGGCATCATGCCACATTTTGATGGGGATGGAATGCAAAAAATGCTTATGTAACGAGCTCTTGATGCTCGTTAAAGGGACCCTGAAACTATTTCGACGATTCTGTACAAACGTACTGAGTCGTTAGGGTAGGTCCTTCTGATCATTCTGTGACACATTTAAGCGCTCCACATAAAGTGTGTAATTTATTATAAAATTTTTAACATGTACATCGCTACTGATTGCAATGGCGCCGCTCCCCTGAGCTTTTAGCCGCTCCATCCCAATTGATGCATTTGGCCCAACTGCCGTTAGTTGGGCAAGCTATCTGATTGGCTACCCAGGTTGTGTCATCGATAATTTTTCCAACTTTATAGTGAACAAATGTTGTTCGTAATACGGTCAAACCTCAATATAACGAAGTTGTACTTGCAGCGAAAAACTTTGTTATATCGAGAATTTTGTTATATCGAGGTTTTGTTAATTCAATAAAACTAAGATGGGGAAATAAAAATACTTCGTTACATTGCGAATTTCATTAAATCGGGGTTTTTTATATTGAGGTTTGATTTTAGTTGGAATGTTGTTTAATTTGTTCCTATAAAAAATAAGTAACAGAAAGAGAATACACAAGGACATTATATCACTATGCTCAAGCACTTCCTGCACACAACAAGTGTTTTCTGCTTCTGTTACAACGTTCTCCATGTTGATGCAAGCTGCGCGGTCATTGTTGGTCTCGAGCTTTCTTTTCGTGAACACCCTGGATCACCTTTGTTACGTAGTGGGCTGCAAATCTAGCGATTGGCAACATGTCAAGCTGTAAAATGCTCCGGCCTAAAAGAATAATTAGCTCAAAGCACTGCTTTACCAGAGTAAACAAATGAGTCTAATTCGTTCAGGAAACTATTAATGGGAGAGGAACTAACCAAAGAATCGGGAGACATGTTCCATTCTCTGGTTATTTTGGAAAAAAATATATTGTGAGACAAGGTTTAGGCAATCAGATTCTTTATTCTCCTGAGCAAGAGCCCCACCACCAAGCACAAAATGGTGATGATGAGTATGTACAGATGAGAATATGAAGTGTATGAATAATGCTCACACTAATTGCCCCACGCGCGCAAGCAGCCAGCCAGGCCACGACTTAGCCAGGAGGGATACGGAGAACGAATCATTTGAGACGCAAAACGTGTACGATCTCCGAACCACGATGACGATGATCCGAAGAAACCTTGATGGGAGAAACGCTCACGGGGGATGTTTGTTCATTAATAACGTAGGGTCCAAGGAAGCTTCGTGATTCAAACTTCTCACACAAACCGGGTGTACGAATGGGCGTCCAAAGGAGCACTGCCTCTCCGGGACGGAGGGAAACGTCTTGACGAGAGATGTCGTAATGTTGCTTGCGAACTAGCTCACTGACTTCTGTGTTGAAGTGAGCACGTTGACGACATTTGTCGAGTCTCGAGACAAACTGTTCGGGTATACTGGCCGAGGTGTTAGTTGGGGCATTGAAAAAAGCCGCGTCAATGGTGAATGTCAGCGAACGGCCGTAAAGTAGGTAAAAGGTGAGTATCCCGTAGTTCGTTGGATTGCAGTGTTGTGAGCAAACGTCACAAAAGGTAAAAGTTTGTCCCAGTTGTCATGGTTTGGCCCGATATACAATAATGCTCACAATATATATATATACAGTCGAATCTCGATAATTCGAGATTTGTTTGAAGTAAAAGAAGTTTGAATTAAAGGAAAGACCTATTTTTGAAGTATTAAAGCATTATATCACGGCGCGCAAGCACATAGCGAGCGAGGGCCACGAAACTGCCCACGTTGGCCAACGCTCGCTTCCCGATAAAGGCAGAAAACGAAACTTCAGGGAGCGGGCGGCGCCGGCACGGCAATGGGTGCGTGTGGGGACCGTCGAAGGTGAGGGAGGAGGGCGGCAGGGAAGCAGGATTTGGCCTCGGCAACTCTGTCGCTTCGGTGGCTCCCCTCACGCTCCCTCTCAACTCCCTCGTAGCTCCCTCACCTTCGACTGTCTCCGTGTGCACCCGCCGCCGGCCCGGCATAGTTCAGTGATGGAATGACAGCGGCGATTTCATTACTTTTGCTTGTGCAGGCTTCATCATGATGACACCACAGTTGTTCATCAACTACAAGCTCAAGTCAGTGGCACACTTGCCCTGGCGTATGCTGACGTACAAGTTTCTCAACACCTTCATCGATGACATATTTGCTTTCATCATCAAGATGCCCACCATGTATCGGCTCGGCTGCTTCAGAGATGGTGAGTCGCGGACTTCCATTTCCGCTCATGGTTCACTCATAATTCCGGAGCGCGCATTTGGAGACGTCTGTTACAGAATTACTACCTGAAATACTGCATAGACTTGCACAATATTCTACATTAGTACATCGTTCATGCGTCTTGAAAAAAAAAAAAAAGCAAAAATGCCCCAATAAACATACAATCCAAAGTCACTGAAAAAATGTTTGGCAGACATAACTGTAGTTGACTTGTACGTAATGCAAAGTGTTGCGCAAATTGTTGCAGCATGAGATGCCGACGTGCGTCAAGCTGGTGCGGCTCGAGTGGCCCAAGATGCGCTTTGTCATTTTTGAGGGCAATGGGAAACCAAAACGAAATCAAGCTCGTGGGCGATACTGGAATATGATGCCACCAGAGCGAAGCGTGGCGCTCATTTCGCGCCGCCTGCAGAATGGAATGACTCCGCATTTGGGTCATCAGTATCACCCATTAAATGCGTGCAGTACGCTTGCAGCAGCACCCAACAGCATGTGCATAAAACAGATAGGTGAAGATGCTTATCACGATTGGGTTGACGGAGATAGCTGTGAATCCAACGTGCGATGACCTGCGAGATTTGCTGGTACCGGGAGAGAAAACTTGGTGCGTAACGGCATTTTCTTGTGACATGGATGTGCGAGTACTGCGGTGAAGCTGCCGTGGTAGGCGCCTACTGCTCTCAATTGCCTGTGCCTTGTGCCTTTTCTTGTTCGCATGGGATCTAGCGGTTGGAAAAACGTATCACGCAGTTGCAGTTAAGTGATGTAGTGAATGCTGGTGCCGAAAGGTCGTGTTTTCCGGGAACTAGTTAAGCGGTAAAAAGAAGCTAACTGTATTGCCTTATTTTTTGGATTTTCGATTGCAAACATTGGTGCCGGGAAATATTGCAAAACTGGATCGGATCAACGAAATTCTACTTTACTTGCAATGTTGAGCAAAAAACACCCCCTCGAAAATGATGTTTAAGTTATGCCTGCATAAGAGGTACATCATGAACGTTAAAAGGTGCGAAGGAAAATTATCATCTAAAAGACTTTCTTCCTTTTCAAAATCTTTCCCGTCTGGTCGTTTCTTCACATGTCTTCACATAATTTCCACCATAATTAGTATGAATCGGCTGGCCCAGCAACAAGTAGTGACAATACAGAGCTACTTGTTGCTGGGCATGTTTGTTGATACTTGGGAAAGGCGTCATAGTGCAAATTAGGTGCACACCTGACCCATGTACATTGCATTCACTTAATTTGTGTGATGATACAATATGTTATGATATGATATGCAGAATGAGTGCCAAGGGACCGGAAGCGTAATTGAGGACGGCAGAAAATTAGGTGGGGTGATGAAATTAGAAAATTCGCAGGCGGAAGTTGGAATCGGCTAGCTCAAGACAGGGGTAATTGGAGATCACTGTGAGAGGCCTTCGTCCTGCAGTGGACATAAAAATAGGCTGATGATGATGACCTTTACCGAGGCATGTCCACAGTGTGTGATGACGGCGCGGAAGCATCATACGTAAAAGACAAATGCACTCGATCGCATGACATCATAGTGTTCAAGCGACGCAGGTCGGGCCAGGTCAATCTAATGGGTTATGTGTGCCTGGGTTCTCATCTTGTTGCAGACATTGTTTTCCTAATATTCCTGTACCAACGCTGGATCTACCGTGTGGATCCGACGAGAGTCAACGAGTTTGGGACGAGCGCAGTCGACGATTCTGCGGCGCCTGGTTCGGAACAGCCCAATGGGGCGGCGCTGCCGACGTCTGAAGGTGGAGATGACGCCTCCACGTCAGAAAAGTCAGGCGACCTCAAGAAGAACGAGTGATCTCCCATCACGTCAACCACCTGTCACCGCGCCCTAGTTGTCTGTGTGTCTGGTCGCATATCTGTCATGTCCCTCACTCTTCTTGCGGGAGACTCCTTGTTTATGTAAAGTGTGTTCATTTGCCAAAAAAAAAAAAAGAGTCGCGAGCTGAGAGGACAGCTGCTTTGGCAAGAGCCGTAGCAGTTGTGTCCAAAGGAGCCTCGTCTCGCGAATGTACACACACACACAAAAAAAAAAGACTGATGAAAGAAAGAGGAACAGGAAGTGCAGTGGTGATATAAAACAAAGCTAGTTGTACACTGTGAACTTAAGAACTGTGCCTCGTGTCATCAAAAAAAAAAAAAAAACCCTTTCTGCACAGAACTGTGATGTGAAGATTTTTTTAACCCTTGCTTTTGTGCCTTGTTATGAGTGTACAGTTATTATTTTTTTTTAATGAAAATGAAAACAGGTTCATTGTTTTTAGCTGCTTTATTGTTTTCGTTGACCTTTTTTTTTCTTTGTTTTTCGTTTTTGCTGATGGGCTTATTTTGGAGTTGAATACTAAAGCCATTTGATGGCCAAAGTTTAGACGTCCTAGAGATGTGGTAGCAGCTTTTCTGGCTGAGAGTGCTTCATGTGATAAACACTCGCTTCTCCAATTCATTCTCTCTTTTTTTTGACGAAACAAACTAAACGCATGTCACACATAGATGTTAAATTATTTACTGCCACACTGTGTTGTTAAGATATTGTCATCTCACATTCTGTGCTAATCGGCTTAGATTTAACTTTTTTTCTCCCCAGTGGTCGTGGCATTTATTGTGAATTTGTGAAGCACCACAAACAGTCGTATTTGTGTGAACTGGCGCATGCATAAAGACAGTATCTTGTTGTCATAGGTTCACCGCATGTGTGAAAGTGAAATTTTCGCACAGCGAAACTGAGGTATCTAGGCGCCTGCGAGTGCGTGTGTGGCGCATTGAAGCTAGCCATATGAATGTCATTAAATGTCATTTGTGTATTTTTAAGAGACAGCAGAAGAATAGGGGACATTCAAAACATGGTAAGCAAGCTTTCCTAGTGTTTTAAAAACACCCCATGCATGTTTGGCGTGTCGAGCATCACAGAGGTTAGCAGATGGCACTTTTCATGTCGTGGTGCTTTGTCGGGAAGCCTGCTTGTCGTGTTTGAATACCCTGTTAAGGGAAAAAAAATTCAAATAAAATTTCACAAGCGTGAAGATATGTTTAGTACACTGTTCTCCCCTGTCAGCACTCTGCATTTTGTTTCGAGGACGTGCCCTGTGCATTTTTTAAGCGCAGGTTTAACATTTTTTTCTTCTTCTGTACATAGGGTCTATTGTATGTAGTGTAAAAAAAAAAAGGAAAATGCCAAAAAACGCTTGCTCTTTGTACACATGGAGAACCTGGTTGGGAGTGTTTTTGTTGTTTTTTTTTTCTTTTGCTGCATCTTTTGTATACCCATGTTTACAGTTGCGACGAGAGCATAATTAAAACAAGCCCCCATGCCACAGGTTACTGCGTTGTGGGTTGTCTTTCTTTCTTTGAACAGTCATCCTATGTTGCCTACAAAGTTGCTGACTGCCTGAAATGAAGCCACTCATTGAGTTTATTATACTGATACCTAGACGGATGTCTGTTGCTGTCATTTGTGCTTCTTTTAAAGGGTGCCTTAACACCATGGGAATGGCAGGGTATGGAAGGTTAGACTTGCCTTGGGAAGAACTTGGCCTAAAACAAGGTCATTGTTGTGTGAGTAAACCTAACTAAATTCCTGACAAATATTGATAATAGTGTTTACACGTGCACGAGTGGTTACCCACACATAACGTAACAAGTAAACAGAAAAAAAGGAAGCAAATTGAAAATGATGTACACATTGAGTGCAGGGATTGCCTTTCATCTAAATTTAGTGACTTGTGGGTGGTATTGTTCACATTGGATATAACTCTGCACCCAATGCAAATGCATGCGGTTTAATAAAAAATGCAAGCACATGAAGCATCAACAGACAAGGGCAGGCGAAAATGAGATAAGATGCCTCTGTCGTCGTCCATCTACAAAGTATCAATGCATGAACTTGAAATGCCCCACCAGTTAACCCAATGAAATGTGTTACTAACAAATGCTTGCACAATATGGCAAAAATGGCATCTTGCACAATGTTTTCATTAAGCCTAAACAATTTTCACAGATGGAACATTGACAGTTAGACACTTTTTTTTAAAGTGTCCTGGGTCTTTGAAAGATGTTCTCATGTCCACATTTCCCAGCGTTCTCAAGTTTTCAAAAGGCCCTTGGAAATATATATGCCCTGGGTCTTTGAAAGATGTTCTCATGTCCGTATTTCCCAGCATTCTCAAGTTTTCAAAAGGCCCTTGGAACCAGTTTTATCTTGTAAGGCGATTGTGAAAAAAACTGCAGTCGCACATGGGAATAGTTTAAATCATAGTTTCATATGTAACTACTGGAAAGAGAACTGGTGTTGCAGTCGTTAAACAGCTATGGCTGGAACGATGTATGAACTGTATTCAAATTTTTTTCTTTTTGTGCTTTTTTAGTGGTCCAAGCATTGCTACACCTACTACGTTGTGACTAGGATTCGCGTGGGGCTAGGATTGGGCAGTCATGAGAGGTGGATGGTTAGAAAAGGAATAGACTCAAGCTAATGGAATCCTTGCTAGGGTTGTGTTAGTCGTGATTTTCGAGATCGAATCAAATACGAATCGAATAGTGCCAGAAGTGAATCTAATTGAATATTGAATAGTTTTCGAATAAGGAACAGCCATTATCAAAATTAATATAAAACGATGTTCGCACCCTACTATTCTTAAAGTTCACAAGTTTGTGCCATTACATAGTACATTATGAAGTGTTTATCAAAAGCACAAATGGAGCATTAGGAGCAAACAAGTAGTTTATTTGCATGCAAAGGACTTTTCAGAGAGTGCAAATGATAGCTGTATAGCTTGTAAAGTATGGCTACATTAAGCGACATAGCCTACTGCACTGCGCAAGTTATGTTTTATGTCATACTATGTCCGGGGGGGGGAGGTGAAAATTTACCGTACTTTTGCTCCAATTTTATGTTTATTTAGGGGCAGTTGACATTTTGTAGTATTCAAAAATATTCACATTTACGAATAGTAGCTATTCGATTCGAAGACCGGATTGAATAGGACACTATTCGATTTGTTATTTGAAAGTTTCGAATGTTTAGACACTCCTGATCCTTGCAATAATACGATCCATGATAATGATGTGCAGTGCAAGCACTGGATTGTTAGCTGTCGAGTCGTGTCTTGTACCATGAATTAGCTTTGATCACTGGCTTCGCAAGTTCTTCATTAATTATGGGGTTTTACGTGCCAAAACCACCATCTGCTTATGAGGCACGCCGCAGTGGGGGACTCCGGAAATTTGGACCACCTGGGGTTCTTTAACGTGCACCTAAACCTAAGTACACGGGTGTTTTCGCATTTCACCCCCATCGAAATGCGGCCGCCGTGGCCGGCTTCGCAAGTTCTAGTTTCTTCAGTTCACTGCATTTGGAAATTTGTCATTTACATTCAATTGTCGTATGGTAGTGGTTAGAAGGGTGTAGCGTAGAGCAAAAAAAAAAAAAAATTCACGTACCACCATTACGGTACTCCCCAATGCGAAATTTGAGCGCAGCTCGATACGTGATTTCATTTCGCGATATATTGGCTGGCGCGGACAATCCGTCTCGTGTGGCATGTTGCAAACGGAGCGAAGTGTGACGCGACTGCCTCGCTAATCAGGGAGATCGCAAGAGACAGTGCGTAAATGACGCGTGCGCGCGATTCACAGCAGCCGCTGCAGATAGATCTCTGCTTATGCAGCGCTTTGTTTCCATATATGGTATCGGTGAACAGAGGTCAGTGTGCTACTCTGGCGCCACCTTGTAGCGGTCGTCGCCGCAGAGCCCGTCGTGCGCGGCACTACGCCTGTCTTCTCACGCTTTTGCCATACCCTCCTCCTCCCCTTTCCGCTTCATGGTTCCGCTGCATCCTCCTCCTCCCGCTCTGTTCGCTATCGCAGTCTTTCATCCCCCGCTACGCGCCGCATTCGCTCTTTCATCCTTCTGTGCTCGTTCACTTGGTTATGAGGGATGCCGAAGCTCGCCACAGGAACGGTCACCTACGAGCTGCGCTCTAAAACGTTACCTTTCTAGAAAGGTGCTCTAACATTCTAGATTGACTCAATATTTGTATTCTCTAACAGCGCGTACATTAGCATCCAAATGGCGCCAAGCCATTATTGAAAGGTCTATGCAGCCTGCTCTTATAGTTGTATTAAACTACGTAATTTCTTTGCATAAAACCTGCAACGTTCCGGTTGACTTGACATTTGCCTTCAGGGTCTCTTTAAAAGCATGTACACACGTGATCAAAATTATGCGGACCATGGGTTCTATGAAAAAATTTGGCGGACGCTTAAGCTTCGCTGTAAGAGTGGAACGCGATAGCATTCAAAGATCCCTGGCTGCTTATCAGGCTTCGCAGCAACTGCAGCTTTTTTTGTCCAACTTGGTCTCCGCGCGCGGCTGCAGAGGAGGTGAGCGCCATCTGGATGTTTTTGCAAGGAAGAAACTGCGGCGCGCCTCTGCATGAATTGTAGAAATGCTGGAAAAGGGGTTTGTGTTTGAATTTCGGCGTAAGAGAATTATATTTTCTTGTACATTGAAATTACAATCCGATGCTATCACATCTGTCGGTTGGGGTCAAGTCGTACTTTACGATTTTTCTGACAAATTTTACTTTGAAAAAATCGATTTTGTTCGCTAACGCCTTGCGCCGCGTGGAGGGCCTGCGCGGTCGGGGTGGTTCAGGTTGACTATTTCCGCCAACGACACCAGTGCGCCCGTGCCTACGCCGGATTTTCTGCGACACGGAGCCCTTAACGCTTTCGCGTTAATATTCGAATTTGATTGGTGCGTTGCTTGTAACCTGCACCTGAGCATTACAGTTCAGACTTGGTATTGCAAACACAGCAGTGGATTCGTCAGTTTCAAGTTGTCAGTCTGAGTTGCTAAGAAATCTGATTTTTTTGCAGTACCCCTGGTTCACATACATTTAAATACAGGTGTAAATTAGCATGCAATAGGGCCCAAGCTCTTATTGAAAGCTCTCTGCTGCAAACGCCCTAGACTAGGACTACATCCTTGTGCTTGATCTTTATAACCAGTGTGTGTCAACCAAGGCATAGGTTAAAACATGTAAACACATGAGGACATCGCTTTTAACAAGAAAACGACTTTATTCAGCTTCAGCCACAACAAACAAGACATCAAAAACACCCTTAGCACTGCAGCTGCAACTGAAATGCTTTTTCCTCACATCTTCAACGCTTAACTTTTATTACCACTGAAAAGCTGAAGACATTCACTGGAGTTTGTTGTACAATGGACTATCATACATTCTTTACATGAGTCAGTTTCCTCTGGAGGTTCTTTTTCTTTCCTCGCCCAGTTGCATGACCCAACAAAGAGCTCTTCTGGGGTACTCGACGCTGACTGAATTCTTCATTTTGGTCGAAACAGTGGGCACATCTGAATGTTGTTACGCTGAAGCAACCATGACCACAGGGATATATCAACTTCGTTAACACATTGCAGATCAGTATTTGGCATGCATATCGTGTTAAGCGCAGGTCACCGATAAACCTTTGCACATGCTGAGGGCTGCAAAATGAATTTTCAATGAAAGCACTTTTCAATGAATGTCACACTTTCTGCATGTAATACAAAACACAGCAGTAGATAGCAAATCGCACTAGTCTGGTGCCACAGGTGCATATTTTGCAACAACTGAAACTCCTGTTTGAAAAGGCCTGAAGTATGCAACACTGCTGAACGGGCGTTAAGTAATGTGTTCAGCTTTGCCGCCAATGATCGAATTCAACACAAATAAGAAATAGCACGAGACAACATTTTACAGAAAATGCAAATGTAAAACATGTTGCATTAATGAGGGAGCTCTGTATAAACGACTCTTCCAGCTAAGCTGCTTGCTCATTCATGCTTAAACACAACATTTTATGGTACAGTTTGTTTAACACCATGTCTGAATGAAGTACTTGAAACGCAGCTTGTGCTGTGTACAACTGTAAATGTGACAGATGCTGCCGCCATTCTTTTAACTGAGGCAGTTCATTTTTCTGTGTCCCGCATTCCCGCAGATGATGCTCATTTCTGAATTTATTCTAGATGAACACAGGCAGGCACTGCGTCCAGATGCGGTATCAAAACAAAATGCACCATGAAGTACTACTTTTGTGGGAAACATTAGCATGTACAAGCCAGCGGCTTGGCCAGGACAGTCACTTATACCGTGCTCTGTTAGTTGCAAAACATTCGGCATCTCACACTCGCCCCTATCTGCTGCCCGAACTGGCAGCTTCGCAGAACTGGCAAATCGGACAGCACAGAGAATGCCATTTACATGGTCAACAATGTACTTGGACATGCATGATTGGTGGATAGTGTGCAAAGACTGTGTAAAAGTGCTTGGCACTGACACAGGGTTATGTGCAACGACACACTTTGCAGGGCACACCTGCACGTCGTCGAAATTATCAGCGACCTTCCAAAGAACACGCTAGCTGAAATTTTTTTGACAAGGTTTATCGGTGTCGGTACACGATGCCCTGCATTTGGAGATGGCATGGTGTGGACCGTGTGTTTGTAAGAACATTTCTTTTCCCGTGAAAGTCGACACTTTAGCTTCCAATCAGCGGCAAATAGCATCAACAATGTAAAGAGAAGGGAGACATTGATACTCAGTGAATTCACAGGAGCAAAATTAAAATGTGTCAGCTATCTGTATTCCTATTAACAAAAGGAATCACAGGTGTACGTTTTGTTGAGCTAGCTGGCGACACATAACTATTACACGAGGGGCGCAAATTAATAGAAACGCAGATGAAGAAGGCAGGATGAGTGTTTGGCCTGTCTGGGCACCAAAACATCAGGCAATTATGAAACGCATTCCCAACCAAAAAATAGTGCATCACACGTGAAAGAAAGACATATGTCATGCAATTTGATGCAGTGCTAATTGTCAAAGGTTATGTTGCAAAATACGACGTGATTATCACATGGAAGGCGTCCCAGATCTGAACTTATTTTAGCAGTGAAAAAAGAACAGTGATGAGTTTTGGCGACCAGCAGCAACAGTGCACCGCTTGTGCTCGTGACCAAAACACGGTATGTCGTGCACGGGAAGCACAAAAGTGGGCAGCAAATGATAACGTGCTTTGACCCGGTCTTACTTTCACAAGTCGTTGCAATAAATATGAATGAGTTATTCCGGAGCAGGCATCGCAGATCAAGAACGAGTGCACTGCGAATAGTGTGGCGCGAGACTTCCACGACCTTACTACCTGCATAGCTTTCTGCAGTGTTACCTGCTAAGTATATATAACTGAGCACATAGCATAGGAGAGGCTTTGTGATTAGGTGGTGTCCTCGTCGCACTCTCGTCGTCGGAATAACGGAAAACAATCTAGCAAGGCACACCTTCACGGACTGCAGGTGCCAGAAGTAACACCTTGGACGCCATGTTTCGAGCACCACCTATACGGGAGCACTGATGCCTGCTGCTGATGAATACAACTTTGCATTATTCTAATATCTATGGGAATCTATCCATCTGCATCCATCCCACAAAATTCGGGGGTGCGCAATATACACAAAATAAAGTGGGCTCGTCATTCGTACACCTTGCCAAATTAATTTACAGCACACGTTTAGGAGTGGAAGATTTGCAAGGTTTATCAATTTTCCTCAACATCTAAAGCCTTTTGGGCACTGCTACACAAGAACTGCTTTCAGGAACCACAAGGCAAAAGTAGCAATCACTTGCTTCTCAATAATAGCAGTTATTTACTAGCATCATTTTTTAAGTGAATAATTGTTTGACTGCGTAAGTAAATGCAAACCAGGCAAGGAATCACATACAGAACAAGTGCAGCCCTTGTATGGATTGTGTTTACTTGCACAGTCAACAATGGTAACAAAAATGTACCAACTAGCCATCGAAAATGTCTTAGCTGAGTAGATATAATATAGACTAAGAAACCTCCAGAGATCGTGACACTATTGGTTCTTACAAACACACTGGCTCCTTATGTAAGATAGCTTGTGAAATACAATGTGATGTCCATGTAGCTATAAACCAAAATGTAATGTTTTGCCACTAATACAGTGCAACCTGATACTATTACAACATTAAAATTATACCACCCAAAATGCTGGAGGGATAAGAATAGCATGAGGCGCTTCAAAAAAAGTATAGAACGTGAAAAATAATGCATTTTCAAGGCATATGCAAAGCTATGCGACACCTTTGATTTGAAATATCTTTTTATACCAGGTACTGTAGAGTGACTCTCATCGCCTACAAAGCAGTCAAACAAAATAACGAATAAGGCTTTTAAAAAGGACGCGTGGCCTGAAGACAAATCTAGCACTGCTAACTCCTTGTGCAAGCTCACTAATGAGTGTGAGTGCAAATTTGTCATTGTCAAAAAGCTTCAAAGCCATCGAACCCCTTGTGGGGCTGCGTACCGGGGCTTCCAAAAAACATTTCCAGCTCCAACGTTCCAGATATTGAGACGGACTCTTTCTGTTCTCTCACACTATCTTTCAGCGAAAAGGAGCAGCCACTCGAGGTGATTAGGCCTTTCCAACTTTTATTTCAATAAAAACAAAGAGAGTGAGTGAGTGACATACACATGGATAGATAGAGAGAGAACACCTCAATTTCCTGAGCTTGATAGTGCCAGACAAGCTATGGAAGGCATAAAACATGGCCTGTTTTCACATTTTCCGTCTGTTTTCTTCAAAATATTTTTCCTGTTGCTTTAATGCGTTTGGCTGGTTTAGGATACCACCAATAAATTGTGGCTACCTTTTTTTCATTGAAATAGCGCTGGATTAAAAACCTTTTGTTGTCCACTCACTTCATTACTACTAAGTGAACAGGCTTCTTTCATGTGAGGCCACGCCCTGTGCAGAGCTGCAAGAGTTATTTTTTATGTTTGTTCGCACATAATTGCATACATAGTGTCGAAGCTACCTGTGTGCAAGGACTCCAGGAAGCATAAACATGACTAAAAAATACCACAAAATAATGAAAGCCGTGGCACAGCTTTTACCAGCGCCAAGAGTATTAATGTTCCAAGTGAGGAGCTAAATGCATTCATTCAGAGGAGTTTCAAGAAGCTAGATTAAACTCGTATCATTAATGTTGCGTTGCTGAGGGGCGAAAATATAAGTAGCTCTCGCGGCCAAAATGCCGGACTGTTGCACTCAAGCTCTGTACACATGAGTAGAGCTGAGCATTTTATTTAAGGACACGTCTGGGCACTGTTTACCGCCCTATTTTGTACAGAATAAATTAAAAAGTTCATGTCACTTGTGGAATTGCCAGACGAATAAACGTGGGGCACTGTGCGATGATGACTGGAAAGCAAAACCAGTCTGCATTAGGCATTTCACCTTCCTAGGAAAGATGACACCACCATTCCTATTGCAATAAAAATTGATTCCTTGCCTGGCATCACCACAAATGATGTATACCCCCAATGTGTTTTCGACAAAATATGCAAATATGAAGCACTAGAAAGAAGGATGGTACCACATGTCCTAATAAAGCAAAAGTGCCCAAAGCAGAGGCAACAAAGTAGCGGTTTCGCCCTCTAAGCAACAGGTGTCACCGCTGCTTATTAAAAAAAAAAAAACTGTTTCGTGTGCTAAGGCAATGCATATTGATTTTTGTTAAACACGCAGAAAGCTCGAATTGCGGCCATGACAGCAAAGCTATAAAGATGCGTCACAACGTTGGTGAGAACAGTCCCATAATTTAGTTTGAATTTTCTTACATGCAAATAGAACACATTATTGTTTTAGTTACAGTAGCATGACATTTGAAAAGAGACATAATATTCCCACGCCAAGATGAACATTCTATCTTACTTTTTAAATTGCCCTTACGAGTTTTAGAACGTGCAAGATCACTGCACATTTCACGCAAGTTTCAAAAGCAAAAGTAGTGACCATATCTTCTGGTGACCATTTCTCTTGCGCTCGGCCACCACTCAGCTTGCCTCAAAACATACGACAAACTTAACAAATGTCTGCTGTGAACAGACAAGGCAACTGGTGTGCAGTGGTTCCACTGATTAAATTTTAACTGCCTTCATAAGCAAACTGAGTCGGTGTGGTAGCTACGCAGTACGAGAAGGGATGGTGTGAGTGTTACGATGCCAGCGCCACCTGCCGGTACGAATAAATCGGGCGTAAGAGGAACATGCCTCCTCTACTTCGGTTGCAGGGGTAACCATGAAATAGGTACAGTATATGAAACATGAGTATACATGAAACAGGTAAGTAGTACTGCACTCAAGTGTGCTTTAAATGAAATACACCTGCCTAGCTTTGCCCCTTTGAAAAACTGAACGTGAGCAAGTCGGTAATTTAACTAGAAGAGCCATTATACTCGTCGCCTGAGCAACACAACATTTGTTAGACTACTACTTATCATAACTCTGCAGCACCCTGTTGTGACTTTCACAAGTGGGTTTCATTCAAGCCACTACATTTGAGCAGAGCAAAGCAACTCCCTTCGCATCTTTCGTTGTAGAATGTCACAAACATGCCACCTGAGTTTACTAAGAGTGCAGTGAGATAACTGGCAGCAACAATCGATGACTATTTGCAAAAGACTCGCACCTACCTTGTGGACGCTTTGAGGTGTAGTCTAAACTAAGTGTGATGATGATCTGTTCAGAAACAAACATAGAGTAACCTTATGTGAACAAAATTGGCACTACAGCTGGCATGCACAAAGCAGGCGAGAAAAGACAGTACTACTCAAGATCAGATGAATGTTTCAAGGCAAGTGTAGGCATTGCTCCCTGAACAGCAACCAGAAAAACAAAAACAGACAGGGTTCACTAAGAAGAAAGAACACTAAGACAAGCTTTCTTGTGAAAGCGATAAGTTATTGGATCACAAACTAATGCACACATCGTCCCGTCTGGTTTTGTAATATCTTTCTTGTTCGAGTGATTCCTTGTAAGTGAGCCCGTTATATTTTCTTTTGTTCCTTCAGAGAGAAAGGCAACAATACCTACACTTTGCTGCCTTGACATTAAGTATTTAATTAACAGAAAGTGTGCTGTCATTTCTGAATCTTTCTCTTTCTGAATGACACAGTGCCTTGGGCTTAATGTCATTGTGGCTAAAGCTATTGCTTCTTTGTAACATTTTAAAGGTGCAAATAGTGCAAGCAAGCCATGAAACATGAAGACAAAGGCACAGGGTGGAATACGCAGTGAGACTGCTATCTGTTTTATGCCCTTATCTTCATAGTTTGTATTGCGTCTACGCACTTCAGCACCTCTACAATGAGCCTCAACTACCTTGGCACTCTGCCCTGTAACCATTTCTAATCCTGCGTCCGCTTGACATAACAGTGAGAGTTCTTACACATACACAAACAAAATAAAAAACTTTTTGCACAAGGCAATGTCATGTGCACACGTGTCATTGAAAACAAAAAAGACCAGGGGCCCACCAAGACACTCGCGAGTCTTGCAAATAAAAACTCACCATGACAGAATGAGTGTGCTTAATACTACATCATGACTGAAATGATTTGGTGCAAAGGAGGGAGTAAGGAAGCAAAAAAAAAAAATACAATGTAGCATAAGAACTTACCGCAGGACTGAATTCTCAACTGAAATCTTATACATACATGTTCCATGACCACAAGAACACCTGCATCGGCCTAGCTCTCACTGCTTCTGCCGGAGGCGAGCGATTTAGCAGCTATGTTGCATTTTTCATCTTTTTCATGCACCCTGATCGACGTTTTGCTACAATTAACCAGGGTGATATTTTCTTAATATGTATTCCACAGGCCAATCTGTGGCAGGCTGCTTCTACTAGTACTTTGTTTTTTGCTTCTTAGTGGTGAATTTGTTTTCCAGGGAGGTAAGCTCACATTTTCTGCTGGCCATTTTGGATTAACTAGCTGTGCAGTGACCAGTGCCTTACACACTCTCTCGTGGTGCTCTCAATGCACGAATTAAACTAAAAGTTCAGCCATGCAGTAGACTTTGCTGTGGTGCAAAAAGGAGCAGCATGTTTTCCTCTAACATAATTAAATGTGTGAAACCCAGTCGAGACCTAAGCTCTCGATCAAGGGTTCAAGTACCTCTTCTGAAATGACCAACAAAATATGTGATTAGATTTGTGTCCATTTGCTGACATGGGGCCATGGAATGCCTATTTCTCTGACATTTTCTATGAAACAGTGTCTACACATGGAACAATATATAAAATTTCAGGTGAAGGCTTCAGGCCTGCAGCATATTCCACTAGATCCCTCTCCTTTTCTTTCTTAACACTGACCTGCGTCAGTCATGTAAAACTCTCCGACTGAACAATGTTGTGTGCACAAAGGAGAAAGTAGTGCCGAACACCATGGCCAAAGTCTCACAAAATCACAGCAGCCAAATCCTAGACCTGACTTCACCACAGTCCAAAGGCTCCGCAAAGCACTTGGGCAGGTTCGTTGTCGTGTTGCACACTTCGAGGGCCGGCTGTCGATAACCGCCGCCGGAGACGAAAATACCGAGGTCTCCTGATGGTGTGTCGGCCATCTTGTTTTCCGGCGCTCGTTGCTGGCCCCCTCTCGAGTCCCTGGGTTTCTCGCCAAACCTCTCACAGACGCCAGCACTGCTCTTCCAGTTGATGCTAGTGCCAGCCGTGCTAGTGGACAGAGCATCCTTGAGGAGCTCGAGATGCTTGACCTGTATTGTAAAACACATGAGTGACGAAATGAAAGGCATAAAGTTAGCGAGGTTCACAAACAGGGGCCATTGCATGGTGCCCCAATAATATTCTCACGTGGCAGAATTGCGGTATGCAAGGAATGGAAAGTTAAACTTTAAGAGTAGAGTTTTGCTAATGCACTTTGTGCTTAGTGCAATGTGGTGTCATAGTGGTTCAAAAGCACACCTGTGTCACACAATGTGAAATTGAAACAGTACAGGAGAACTTCCTTGATATGGCCCCGTTTCATATGATTTCCCATCGCCAAAGATCGTGATCGAGAACAAAAAAAAACTTACCCAATACAGTTAGGTTTCTTTTTTACTGGTTAACATGTTCCTAAAAATGCGATCTTTCGGAACCTATGTTCAGTACATCGCCACACTGTGTTCGTATGATACGTTTTCCGGCCGCTAGATCACATGTGAAAAAGGAAAGGCGCGAAGCATGCGCGATCGAGAGCAGTAGGTGCCTGCCATGACAGCTTCCCTGAGTACTCGCCTGCCTGTGTCACGTGAAAATGTTGGCACGCACTCAGTTTCCTCTTGCGGTACCAGAAAATCTCTTAGCGGGTTGTCGAACATTGCATTCACAGCTATCGCCACCAGCCCTATTGTGATAAGCATCTTCATCTATTTCACAGGGCATGTGGCATGGTGCCATCGGAATTGCATACTGCGCGTTTTTAATAGTCGATAATCCAAACGTGCCACTGCTCCCTGCTGCAGGCAGTGTGAAGTGAGCATCATGTTTCGCTCTGGTGGCATTGTATGCCGGTGTCGTCAGTCAACCCAATTTCGTCTCGGTTTCCCGTCACCGCCTAAAAACACTACGCCAGTGTTTCTCAAATGGGGGTCCGTGGACCCTAGGAGATCCGCGAAGCCATTTTTCGGGGTCTGCGATACTGACGCCCGCAAAATAGAGGTGTGTGAATATGGATAAGTTCGAATATTATTGAATATTATATATTTAGTATTCAAATTCCATTCGCAAAATAGATATTCAAAAATGTTTGAATATTCGCTTGGACACAAATATTCGATTCAAATCGAATATATTGCTGGCTGTGCAGGAGCAAATGCGGTTCTTAGCATTTGTTTCTATCTACTATAAGAATATTGGGGCGATATCGTGCTGAATATTGCCTGTAAAGCACACTTAACCACTAAACGTCTAAACTTTGCGGAAAAGCCAGACTCTCAGTAACAAGGGGCACGTGCTTGCAAACAGCGAGAGTGCAATTCTTTTTTTGCGCCGCCACCCCCAATTCTGAGCTTATTGCTTGACAGAAATTGCGATGAGAGACGACTGGCACAGGGTCAAATGCCTCCAAATTTACTTGCATTTGATGCGGTATAATAAGGCACAGGTTGGCAAGGACAGCTAGTGGGAATTGCTCAATTTTCCAAGTTAACATGAGCCAAATGCACAATGTTTTAGTATAATGGCTCACTAGTTTTGTGACGTTGAGAATGTAACTGCAATGTTCCAACATATAAAGTTAACCCAACTTGTTAAAAAGTGCATGTGCATATCATTATTTGATATTTGATTTAACATTCGAAGCTTAAGTATTCGTATTCGATTCGTATTAGAAAATACGAAAGAAAACAAGAAAAAAAAAAAAGCCACATGACGACTCATTCCCAGTTCTAGGACCTGCTCCCGGAACTGCGGCAGCAATCCGCACAAGATAATAAAAAAATAAAAGACGTCACAAAGTTCGTTGCCAATTTTGTTTGTCGAAAAGAAAATAAACCTTCCGACACCTCCACCCCCCTCCCGTAACTGCAAGAGATCTGTCATCACTTCCACTGGTCCACAAGGGGTCCCCGACACACCCATGGCTGAGAAACACTGCACTACGCAATAGGTCTGATTATCAAAATTTTCGAATACGAATCGAATACTGAATAATGCATTTATTAGCAAGTTGGGTTTATCTGTTATGTTGGAAGATTGCAATTACAGGTTTGTTCGATTCAGAAAAGGTGCACGGCCCCTCAAACGAAAAGGTGCAGGTGGTGTCAGTTATGGTGTGCCGGGCTGCACCCACTCACTGCAAGGATGACGGGTGCACTGCACCGCGGCGGTACCTTTCCTTGCACCTCGTTCAACCGAGCATGGGGGTGCAGGGTGCACCGCTGTACCTTGGGCAATCAAAGGCCTAAGTGCAGAGAACACTTAATAGGTGCAGAAGGTGCAGAGAAATTTGACTGAATCGAATAAACCTTACATTGTCGATGTTAAAAAACTAGACAAGTAAGCTGTTATATTAAAACATTGTGCATTTGGCTCATGTTAACTTGCAAAATTTAGTAATTCCCACTAGCCATCCTCGACAGCCTGTGCCTTATTATACCGCATCAAATGCCTGTGAACTCGGAGGCATTTGACCCTGTGCCAGTCGTCATTCATATCAATTGCTGTTAAGCAATAAGCTCAGAATTGGGAGTGGCACTGCAAGAAAGTGCACCCTCGCTGTCCGCAAACCCGTGCCCCTTGCTACTGAGAGGCTGGCTTTCCCGCAAAGTTTAGACGTCTAGATGCTAAGTGTGCTTAGCAGGTGCAATTTTGCTAGCAGCACGAAATTATCCCAAAATTCAGCACAAGATCGCCCCAATAATCTTAGATTAGATATAAACAAATGCTAAGAACGATGCTTGCTCCCGCAAGGCCAGCGATATATTAAATTTGATTACAATATTTGTATCCAACAGAATATTCGAACGCTTCTGAAGATATACTTTTTCAAATCATATATGAATATGAAAAATATAATATTCGATAATAATATTTGAACTGTCCGAATAGTCGCACACCCCTAGCAATAGGAATGTGGCAACAATTCTCGCCAAGTGGGCATGCCAAAACTTCGCGCCAAAATGCACCGCCCGAGAAAGCTGCTGACTATAAATAATAGCTGCTGATTTGTATAAATAAATAAAAAATAACAAATTAAAAGAGCACAATTGTAAGCTTGCAGAAGTTGCAAGAATGACAACGTTCATCTTAGGTTGCTCGAACCCCTCCAGCTCGTGCTGTAATGATTTGTGTAGCGCTTCACATTACTACATACATGTCTGCTATAGTAATGTGTGGCAAATTATTTAGTGCCATTGGATCGTTCATTCCGGTTAATAAGTTATATCTCGCATTTCTTTTCAAAACATATGAACAAGGTTCTACTGTATATTTAATGCTGCACTTATGTGTGTTCTGTTGTTAATATTTCTATTGGGAAGCAATAGAAATAAATTATCAGCCAACATCCTGCAACATCCTGCTACAGATGCAGATTCACAGTTCCTTCAACTAGCAATAGCATCATGTTCTAGGTGATATTCAGATAGACAACTCCTGCAGAACAAAAATGTGATAGTGTACAACAGATATTCGGTGATACGTTGGAATAACCACCATATGAAGTCAACAGGCCAGGGTAGCATAGAAGAAACTATTCTCTCACGCTTAAATTAAAATGTGGCTATGCTCACCTGAGCGTCAATCTGGGTGAACTGCCACATCCAAAGAGGGTTGTAGAGGAACGGCCGAAGGTCGAAGCGGTTGTCGTCTGGGCTGTATGACTCAGCGTGGTATGATGGCGTGATCACAGTCATCTTGTGACGGTTGATGGAGTACGTTCTGAAGAAGTGCTTCACCTTTTCTGCGACCTTCAGTGTAAGAATAAAAAAATTATGCAGATACAGTGCACATGCTCAAATATATGTGAAGTGGTTAATTAAATGCTATACAGCTAAATGCAATGTATACAGTTGTCTTTTTATGCAACATGTAATCTGATGCAATGAGTATGTTTATGGGCAGTACAGGCCACTAATTTAACGTCAGGAAATGTTTATGCTTATGCACAGTACAGGCCACAACTTGAACGTCATGAAATGTTAATGTTTATGCACATCACAGGTCCCAATATTAACGTCCTGCAACGATTATGTTTATGTGCAGCACAGGTCACTACTTTTAACTTCAAGCAAAATTTATGTTTACGCACAGCACAGGTCACCACTTTCAATGTCACGCAACATTTATATTTCACAACATTAACGTCAAACAATGTTTACGTTTATGCACTGCACAGGCCAAAACTTTAACATTACGCAACATATATGTTTACGCACTGCACACGTTACAACTTTAACGTCACGCAATGTTTATCTTTAAGAGCAGCACAGGCCACAACTTTAATGTCACGCAATGTTTATGTTTATGCACAGCACAGGTCACAACTTTAACGTCACGCAATGTTTATGTTTACGCACAGCACAGGTCACAACTTTAATGTCACACAACGTTTATGTTTAAGCACTGCACAGGCCACAACTTTAACATCCCGCAACATTTATGTTTATGCACAGCACAGGTCACAATGTAAACGTCCTGCAAAGTTTATGTTTATGAGCAGCACAGGTCACTACGTTTAACGTCAAGCAACATTTATGTTCATGCACAGCACAGGTCACCACTTTTAATGTCACACAAGGTTTATATTTATGCGCAGCACAGGTCACAACATTAACGTCACACGTTTGTGTTTATGCGCTGCACAGGCCACAACTTTAATGTCACGCAACGGTTATGTTTATGCACAGCACAGGTCACTACTTTAACGTCACGCAACGTTTATGTTTATGCGCAGCACAGGTCACAAGCTATACCAAAGTGCAAATAATAGTTCATGCAGACGCGCAATGTGATGCGCTACAGTGATGTCATAGAAATGTAAGCGATGTATGATGTTTGTTGAGAGAAGAATGGTGTTGACAGGTGCATGCACAGGCAAGTGCAACGCATACATGAATGCATTTAAGGATTCTATACCACTAGTGTCACAGTGGCACATACCCATTCTGGAAGATTGGCTAAGAATGGGCACATAGCCGATGGCCCAACATTGGAATAACCCAAATTCAAGAAATTTCAGAAAATCAACCAAGCCGCTGAATATCATGTGGTATTCCATTAACCTTTTATTTACGAATGCTGCCTACAGGCAACATACCAGAAAATATTCATTTTCTTGCCGAGTTTCGGTGTTGAGTACAAAATTGCTGGCTAAAGGCCTTCGGCCAACACTGAATGACAGGCACGAATCATTTGTTAGTTTAGAGCTGGAATAGAGGGTGAGGATGAAGAAGTTTGGCACGTGACTTGGTTTATTTTGAAAGTACGTGCAGAGAAGACAGACTGATGCAAGATCTTTGGCTGCAGAGGTGTCACACACGTGATTCAAAGCAAATGAAATGTACACCTACAGTTCAATAATGATGAGAGCTGTCTGCACAAATTCCAAACAATGCCATAGGTGACTTAGGGTGAAGCCCACTTCCAGTTTTTTTTAAATTCTGGGTTTACACGTGCAAAATTCGACGATCTGATTGTGAGGGACGCCTCAGTGGGAGACTCCGGATTAATTTTGACCACCTAGGTTTCCTTAACATTCACCCAATGCATTGTACATTGATGTTTTTGCATTTCACCCCATCTAAAAGTGGCCACCACAGCTGGAATTTAATCCAGCGACCTCATGCTTAGCATCGCTGCGCCAAAGCCACTAAGCAACCATGGCAGGCACTTCCAACTTTTCTGCCAGGTGCTTCTCCCCTATTGCTGAAAACATTCTCACGAAATATTTTTTTCTTTTCGTTGATTATGCTTATTCTCAATGCGTTTTGCACATTTACATAAAGATATAATTTTTTTTCTGGGTACATATATGTGCTTTCATTACAGGGTTAAGAGGTCTTTCTTGTGTGCATTAGAGATACTTGCGAGCTAACATAACAGGTACAAATTTTATATTGTGGTTTATAATCTGCTCACAGTAATCTGCTCACAGATACTACTTTGGGGGTTTGTTGGAGCATGCATCCAACACACACATTTATGTTGTGTTCTTGCACTTTAGTTTGAACAAATTTCTTAAAAGATCGCCTAACGCACACAGTGCGATTCGAGCAGCTGAGGTGAATTACTAGAAGAGCTGGATGTTACTCGCACGACAAAATGCAATGTCCAGCTGGCTTATTAAAAAGATTTACTAATTACCTTGCTAATTATAAAATTTAAAACACTTGTTCTAATTTTGTTTGGTGGTCTTGCTGCTGCAACAGGCAGCACAATGAGTATCAGCACAGCAGATGGCTGAGTGAGCCAGAGTGAGCGCCAAAACATCACGATGTCCTTCTCCAATGCGACCACCTTTTGCGTCCCGACTTCACGACAAATACATGTCCTGGAAAATGATACCTAAACTAGTTATGTAGGAAAGCCATTACAGTAAGTTAATTACAGAGCACTCAGGCTTGTCAGTATTTTTCATAGGGTTTCAATGTTGAGGGCCTTCATTTAGAGGGCCCCTAAACCACCTATGATAATTCAAAATACATTCATGTCACTCCTTTCTGGGCTTTTCTGGTCTTTTCTTCACATGTCGTAGCACCAAAAGGGTCATGCGCAGGACGTCCTCAGGGTAAAGCTGTCGACTGGTCCATATAAGAGGGAGATCAGTTCTGATCTGTCCGCTAGCATGCCAACGTTTCCTCATTGTCTTGCTTGCCTGTTGAACACAATAAACTGATTTCATCTCGTGCAACGTGTTTTGCATTGCACGTGCAGTGGCAACAGTGGGCAGCCGAAAAGTGCATAGTCTTGGTAAGCAGAAGTGAATGGCGTTTTCAAACGTGAGAGGGCCAATGTGACGTTTGGTACCGATGCAGTGTCCACGTGTCTTTTACAGAAGGACGCAGCAAGAAGGGGAGAGCATCTGTGGGGATGGTAGCGAACACGAGAGCCAAACCGCTCCCTCGCCTTCGAGCTCAAAGTGCTTTAGACGCCCTTTAAAGCAAAAATGAAACATTGAAAATGTTCTGTCAGAACTCCTTTCAATGATCGAACACTGCTTACCTGAAATGGTGTCCACTTGTTCTGCCACTGGTGAACCAATTTGCTGAACATGGAGTATGGACCGCAGGCAAGCTGTTTCCTTAGTCTTCCATACGTGCTGAGTTCCTCGTATGTCATCCCCATGTCAGCCTGCGTAGATCACATCTGCGAGTGATTGACTGACCCCAAAGTTCTGCCTCAATTAGAAGCGTTAGAACTGTAATATTTTCCACATGAGCTGAATAAGGATATTAGAAAAAGGCAAGCTTTGAATATCAAAGCGAATACTAAATGCTTTCCTGATTCTGAAAGTAAGTACAGTAAAAAGAGAGTAGCATTACGCAAATTGTTTGAATAAGGACGTTGGAAAAAATACCACACTTACTAAGATAGACAAGTGTAAGCCCACTGCCTAACCAACTACGACAAAAATACAAAAACAAGGGCACTACATATGAGAAATAATAATAATAAAAAAATCTATTACTAATTTCTACAATGTGAATACAATAAGTAGAATGGTAAAAGATAATGGAAAAACAATGTGCAACCATCTTTTTTAACAAGTAAAATTTTGCACTCCATATAAAGAGAAGTTATTACATCCTTGTTTTTTACTTTTTCTTGTTTTGTACTATAACTATCAGAAATTTATGCTGGCTATTTAGTGGGTTGTGTTGGAATTGCAGCCTCTACGTTGTAACATAGTTGTTTTTAATCAACATTGTGCTACACTAACTGCCTGGCCTTGCAGCCTACAGCAATTGCATTTCATGCAGCCTTCCCTTAAGCATTTAATGGATGTTTAACAGCGATTCCTATAGTAGATTGAAACGAAACTCAATTAATCAGTACTTAAAGCTAAGACAATGAATTAATGATCATACACACCTCATCACTTTGTATGGTGTGCCCGTCTTTCAGCGGAGTCAATTCTGCAGTCGGGGTGGCCTTCAGTATACTGAAACATTTTGAAATGATGGCAACATGTTCACATTTCCATGCAAATTATGTGCCAAGTGCTTCAGGTAAACGTGCAACACATAAAGCTACTCACTCGTTGAGTGCCGACAACTTGAAAGTTTCGCAGGCGTATTTCAGGAACCGCTTCAAGTCAACTTTGCTGATGCCACCTATTGGGTTGATGTCCCCACTTGAACAGTCATACTTTGTTAGGTAGCCACGAAGCCTGCGTGAAAGCACATGACAGGTTCGGCAAGCTGAAAAATCTGTAAGCATAAGTGATCAGACAAGACTGCTCTGTATGCCAATGTTGCCATCAAATGGATGCAGTGGTCTCGGCAACTGGGTTTGCAAATGTGAGTGGAGGTTTATTTCTTGTTCGCAGACAGCTTGTAATGCTGTTTAATAAGCAGTTAACCAATCTGTAACTATGTTCCACACCACTGGACTGGGCTCTTTGTTACGCTTGCTTTTTGCAGAAAGCATAAGGTGCACAGTGCATGATAATAATACAAATGGAATAAAAACTTGTGTGCTTCCCAGTAAATTAATAGAGCGCAAAATGTGATCTTATTTGCAACGTGAAAACTTCTTCTTGAGCCTGAAAACTGTTTTGGATGATTTGGGCCACTTAAAAACTTTCTTGACGTGAAAAATGTTTACTGCTCTGATGCATGAAGTCACCAAAGTTGCTTTCTGACGAGGCACAATTAGAGCAGCTCTCCTGAGTCACTGCCAATGTAGGCTTCAAATCAGCATGGTCATTACATTTCATGTCATGGCCGCTTTTGAAAAAAAGACGCGTAACCTTGCACTCAGCCGCGCAACGAGTGAAGCTGGGTGATAGTAACCCAGCATTTTCCAGAAGTGCGTGCGAACTTTTCATCTTATTACTCATGATGATGATAATTTCTTTTCGTGCACCTCGGAATTACGACCGCCACTGCGTGTTGCATAGGACAGTTTGCAACACCGACACCACATTCCAATGCCAACACCGCGTTCCAGGAGACCTGCTTCGTGAATGCGTCTCTCTCTTGCTCGCTCTCATAGCGCGCAAAACCTTTTCACGTCGCAGAGCACGAGCGTACGAATGCACCAGCTGTGGATGAAGATGACGACGCTCAAACGCAGTCATATGGTTCGCATAAATGCATGTTCTGCAAGCGTGGCTGTATAGCCTAGTGGTTACGACGCTCGCTTTGGGACCGGGCGTTCGCGGGTTCGAATCCCGTCTCGGCAAAAAAGTTTCTTTTCTTCTCTTTCTTGGTAGTTTCTTGATATGCACCATAAATTACGGCTGGCTTAAACAGCTTCACTCTTAAAAAATATTCATACTTTCTCCCTCCGATGCGGAAGCCACAGTGATGACTGACTGCAACATACCCTTCATCCACGTTGCCAGTGGCCAGGACCAATAGACCACCCGGTCGGTCTCGAGCCCAAAGGATGAGTTGCGCGAACAAGTAGGCCAGGACCATTCGTAGCCTGGCCTGGACATTCTGCAGAGCCAGGTCTTCTCGCGAGCCACCGCCCAAGACACGAAATTTGGGAATGCGACCCGTCAGCGTTGAAAAGATTGCAACAACAGCGGTTACAGCGGCATCAATGGCTACTGTCATGTGATAGCTGCAGCAAAAAAGGAGAAAGAGAAAATGAAATTCAGCATGGTATTTTGTAACTGCTCTTCACAGGAAAGTGTATGGCATGAGCAATACTTCAACTGCATTCTATAGCCTTCAATGGCCACCACAGCTTCGCGACTAGGACCATAGAGAAAATTGCCAACCTGTGAACTTTAGGATTCATAAAAATCAAGCACACACGACAAGAGGGGTAGGGAGGGGGTGGAAAGCATGCATTTAAGTTTGATCTGAGCGCACACCTTATGTTGCATACATACACACATTATTAACGAAGATTTACCTTTAGATGCAGCAAACATGGAACAGCAGAGACTGACAACATTGTTTTCATATGAGTGACTTTATCAGTGGCTCCGCTGCTGCCGGTTTCACCTGGTTCAGAAACTTCACTGAATAAACTAGCTCGAAGCAGTTACAACTCTGGTACATGGTGTATTGCACTGCTACAAGAGGGTGGTGCAGATACCATCAAAATTTTCCTTTCGCATGCATTTTTTGCAATCTCACTTCGACCCATCTTTCATCAGCTTGAAAACATTTGCAAACAAAATTTACATTTTGTAAAATTTGATGCAACACCAATATAAAATTGTAAACGAGCCCAAATTTATAAACTCTACTAAAATTTCAGGAGCATTCGCAGGTAAAAGAAACATGGCAATTTGACATTAAAGTGTGAAAAATTTTCATTATCAGGTCAAACGTCTCAAAGCAAGGTCGATGTTGCTGGAGGAGTAGTGTAAATAAACCAATTTTTTGCTAATGTGTGGTGCCCCATTGTTTCTTGTAGTGCAGGTCAGAGGTAATGACCCGCGATTGGTCAGTACTCCTGCAAGTACTGTATAATTATCCAAGTGTTCCTTTATCTGGTTTTACAAAGCCTTCCGAGTTGATGTAAAAGTAGAATTTTTTTTGTGGTACAGACACAATGCAACCTTTCTGTCACCGCTGTAACCTCGCAATATGTTTCTCATAAGTATGTGCACTGTCTCTTCACCTTCCGATCTGGTTGGCCATGTCCTTGGACAGTGCTCGAGTCTCACGTGATGAGTTCTCTGTGCCCATGTAGCACGTGACAAGGACTCGGTTGCAGAGTTCTCGCGGCTCCTTTGGCACATATTCAGGGTCGCCCACAATGCGTCTGGCGTCCCTCAAAACGTCCGGGTCTGGGATAAAGAGAGCACTGCATTGTGCAGAGGACACCAGAACAGTGGCAAAAACTGGTAATGGATACACATTAGCTAAACTGCTAACAAGTACATCACAGACAGGATGACATACTGTGAACGATGGGGATCGTCTACAAATTAACATATAATATACCTGATTCTAATTCACTCCTGAATACAATTTGTGGCTAGTTTTTACTTTTTAGTGTTCAAACTAAATTGCAAAGTAAAAAAAAATTGCACCCATGTATAATGTGCACCCAATTTTTTACCATGTAAAAAGTAGCATGCCACTGATTTTTGCAGTCAGAGTGAAACCCACAGAATTTACCTTCACAGAATGGAAATTTATTCATAGTTAATTGCCACAGTTGTGCCTGTCAGACAGCTCTTTATCGCTGTCTCTGGAAGAAACTATGTTGTGCTTCATGCAACCATCCTGTCTGATATTTTGCACTTCTTTAATGACTCTGCTACAATTGTGAACAGTACGGGGGCCTGTGCCACTTTACCACTTTACTAGCTCCTCCTGCAATGCACACAAGTTTCTGGGAACAGCAGAAAGGTACGAAGTGGCTTTACTGACACTAACTTAGTGTGTAAAATAATGTCTTTTCCATGTGACTTATCATATTGAAAGTAAAGCGTTGTCACTGTCATGAAAACGTCCGCTGTTGCCATCTTGCGATGATAATGATGACAATGCTGGATCTGAAGGTAGGTTGTTGCCAACCATGTGAACGGTGGTTTTGTCTCGTATCAGATCGCAATGTGCAGGCAATTTTCAAACCCATTTCTTTGGGAAAGATGGTGTGCTATAGAGTCGGGTAAAAACAGTAGGTATGTGCATTTGCAAGACTTGAGCTTAACTTACCGCCGTTCTTGACGGCTGCACAGACCAGGCGACACATAGAAAACACGATTGTTGCGACGCTGGCGCTGTCAATGCCACCGCTCAGCGGGACAAAGAACCCGCCCTGCCCACTGCGTCGCAGGTAGTCCCAGAGCCAGCAGGCAGGTCCCAAGCTGCACATCAAGCCGCAGTGAGCTGGGCAATGTCGTGGTGGTGAAACAGCGCAACTGACAACAGCTGAAGAGCAAAGCCAAAGGGTTATGGAGGATAGCTGTCATCCTGTGTACCGTATTTATTCGATTATAAGACGGTCATGATTATAAGACGAGGGTGCAACTGGGGGGACCCAAGAAAAGAAACGTGAGTATGCACTCCAATATAAGGCGATACAGAGTAGCCGACGGATTATCAAGACTTGGCGGGGATCGCCTGAAATAATGAATTACTAACACAGCGAAAATGCAAAATGGCCACCATGAAATAGGGGGGAAGGGAGCTAGAACACGTGAAATGCAGGTTACATACGAATTTTGCCTTTAGGTGTGGCTTCATGGCAGCGCGAATTTCTCCTTATAATGTGGCTTCACGGCACGGTGGCGTGCGCTGCCGTAAAGCCACACGGTAAGACGAAATTTGGCTGCCGTGAAGCCACACCTAAAGGCAAAATTGGCGTATAAGGCAGGGGATGACTTCTAGGCTAAAAATTCTGGGATAAATGCCTCGCCTTATACTTGAATAAATACGGTAATTTCTTACTCTTTATTTGTCACCTGTTGCGCCGGTTCGCCATTACGAATGGTCTCTAACTCGCCCAACTCTCATCTCTATTGGCAATACTGCTTGAGTACAATGCAAATGCAAGACGCAGGACATAGACACAATAAGGACAAGCGTCGTGATGGATGGGCTAGTTGGCGACTTTGTATGATGACAAGGTACAATGCAAGACAAAGGACACAGATAGATGCGACAAGGACAAGTGAGGACAAGCATAAACTAGCCCAATCCGTCACACTTCTATTGGCAATGCCAGCAAGCTGGCTACATGATAAGCACAAGGAAAGTGCCTTGCAAAAAGTCTGTCCATGTCATGGGATGCTTACATGCTGCAAAGTGCTGTGGTTTAACATCAGCTATTGGCGTGAATTTTTAAAATGAACACAGAATGTGTTACAACCCATGTTTGGATTATTATTAAGTCGATAGCATCCGTGTGTACAGATGAGCTGAATGACCCACATGTTTAAACTTTGAAATCTTGTGTAAGTGCACCTTCAGACGCCAGTCAATACCTGCACTCTGTCTCACTAATACCATGCAGTGCAGTGAAGCCTGTGCATACTGACAGTCAACCAGGAATGAGAGCCTGCTGTGTGTCTCAGGAAAGGAAAAAAAAAAAAGCCTGTGCTCCGTGCGTCATTGCTTTTACGATCACCTTTCCATTAAACTGGTGTCGTGCACAGGAGGGTCAGTGACAGACAACGAAAAGCCTTTCTTCCAGTCTCCATTCCTAGTTACTTGACAAGAGCAGCAGTTTTCCCTGCACTGTACGAAATTCGATGCTTGGGTTAAGGCACGGCCACACGTAGCAATTTCCAGTAGCAAAATGTTGGAGGTACTCCGCTCTGCTTCCTCCAGTTAAAAGTTTCATTCCAGCATGAGATTACAGTTTGCTTTTAACGAGAAAGTGAGCAAATGACTTGAGAATCTACCTCTCGAGTAAGCAGTTATAATCATGTCTTGGGTACTCACGCAATCTCTTCTTCTGGTGTTGGGAAGGCCCAGCTGATTATCGGACTAGGTGCAACGGACATGTCGGCTGTGCTGGATAGTGAGTAGTCGACCACAACGCGTGGGTAGCCTTCCGATTCAGCGCCCTGAAATGATTGTCAAGAACAGTCACTGCAAGTGTGATTTGTGACACTGAAAACTGCAGTGTTTTCTAAAATGATTATGGCAATAGTATGATAGTAAATGACAATAAATCATGCACTAAAAGAAAGTGCGCCATTTAACGGCAACCCAAACTCATTCTGCTTTTTAATTATCACGCCACAACTCTGAAAGTTGCCATGTCGAATGGGCAGAAATTTCATTCTACAAAAATTTTTTTTTTTCTGCTGTAGGACTTCTAAAGTTTGATGTTTTTTGTGTTGCCAAGTTATTAGTGGGCCAAGCATGTGTGATGCATGTTCAACAAACACTGGTATAGCCTCGATAGCCATAAAAACATTGCGAGCTAACACAGTGAGTTAAAGGGCCTGCAGCATATCTTGAACATGGTCCATGGTAAGAAAAAAAACTTGCGCAGTCACTAAGTAATACTGTTATGAACAACCGAGCCAAATTATATTCCTGTAAATGCAGCTGGGAGCTCACAATTCTGCTCGAATGACCTCCTGATCTTTCTTTCAA
This sequence comes from Dermacentor silvarum, assembly GCF_013339745.2. Lineage (NCBI taxonomy): Eukaryota > Metazoa > Arthropoda > Arachnida > Ixodida > Ixodidae > Dermacentor > Dermacentor silvarum. The sequence goes on from NC_051162.1 coordinate 146,815,406, forward strand.
CTTTTCCAAACCCTCCCCACTTTTTTCTTACTTTTACGTGCGAGCAAGCAAGATGGAAACTGGATGGATTTCTCAGAACATCATAGCTAACCAGTTCCTCAGGCAAAAAAAATATGAGTCGAGAAATCTATCTAATCAGTGATGGGGTGGTAGCGCTACCTGGTAGCAAAGAACAATATCACTGTACTGATGATATTGCCACTGGTATGAACGGTATGACAGAAGGTCGCGCTACGTGATTTTGACGTCAAGTCAGTAAACAAGGTTGGTGCTGTGATTGGTGAAGCACGGTGGGCATTATTCACTGAAACATGGTCACAGCGCACAGATTTGAGTGCAGTAAAATCGATTAAAATGAGAGGAACGCCACAAGGCTGTGACAGCAGCATCATGTGGTTGTTGATAACAATACAAGGCACATGCAAAAGCTTTTATCTGGAAATTATTTTAGAAGAGGCGTCCTACCAGACGCATTCCACACCCTTCATAAGTGTAGGAGTGCTTCTTTAAAGGGCCGACTCTGACGAGATTTCATTTGAACTAAAGCGGTTATAAATGATAATTATACATTATGCAAGCAATCTTGGCAAAACTACAGGTCTGATAATTGTCTAATTCTAAAAGTAAATCTTTCTTTGCCTAACCCCCTAAGGTTTTACGTGGCTGCTGCTGATTTGGTATCTTGCCTGATATATATATATATGTGGATGTAAATTACACCAGCAAAAAAAAAAGAGGTAAGTCCTGGGGATAGTGCAAACTGGTCCCAGAGCTAGTACTAACCAAGATGGCCCGGGGCAACAAGGGACATTACACACCAAGGGCAGACCGAAGAGCGAGGGGCTGAAGTGCATACAAAGTGCACAAAAGACAGAAGCATTGAGTGGAAGAGGAACATCTTCATTACACAGCAATGCAGGATTTAGAATCCCAGTGCACGTTGGCTCATAAACCTTTTAAGGGTGAAGTGCAGCTGCATCCTGTGGAGGCGATAAGCACCAGTGTGCACGATTACCCTTAAGCCCAAAAACGCAGTGCCAGTACGCAGCAAAGAATGGCTTGGAAGGCGAGTGCACACTTGCTCATATATGTGAAGCTGAACGTCATAGATACGCACTGAAGAGCTAGCGGTGAAACCAGACTCTGCCTTTGCGGGTGAAAACAATTGCTCGTGCAGGCTGACTTTGGAGTGCAATGTGTGCTATAGATTGTTTCCTGTCGGACACGTCTGCAGTGTTGGAGCACCACAAGTTTTCATTGAGCGAGCCACTTCCCAGTGAAAATAAAAACAAATGGTTCCTAAAGAAACCGTGGCATTCCTTGCACGCACGTACACACACACACAATAAAGAAAAGAAAACGTCATGCATGCCAATTTCTATGGTGCCTGGGATCTGTGTAAGTTACTTTAGTTTGAATATTACTAAAAATGTCTACTTTTTCCAAGCCTTTCACTAAGTATCCCCCCATTCACATTTTAAATGTAAAATACACTACAGTAAAAGCTCGATGATACGAATCTCACGGGGTCACGAAAAATATTCGTATTAGCCGAAATTCGTATCATCGAAACACAATTAAAACTACTGTCGAATCTCGATAATTCGAACTCGAAGGGGCCCGAAAATTTGTTCGAATTAAAAGGACGTATTTTTGAAGTATTCGTGCACCATAGCACGATGCACGAACGGTGCGAGTCGTGAAATATCGCGGCGCGCAAGCGCATAGCAAGCGCGGGCTACGAAACTGCCCACGCCGGCTAACGGTCGCTTCCCGATAACAACAGAAAACGAAGCTTCAGGGAGCGAGCGGGCGGCGCCGGCACACGGGTGCGCGCGGAGACCGTCGAAGGTGAGGGAGGAGGGCGGCAGGGAAGCGGATTTTGCGGCGTCAACTCCGCCGCTTCGGTGGCTCCCCTCGCCCTCCCTCTCAACTCCCTCGTAGCTCTCTCACCTTCGACTCCGTGCGCGCCCGCCGCGGTGCTGGCGCCAGCTTGTTTTAGCTGCCCCCTGAAGTTTCGTTTTCTGCCGTTATCGGGAAGCGAGCGTTTGCGGGCGTGGCAGTTTCGTTGGCCCGACTGTGCTTCCGCCGCTGCTTCCCTCTGCGCTGCTGCCGCAGCGTGCAAGGTCAACATGTGACTAGAAAATAGAGGAGAAGGGTTCACTGCCATTTTATCCGCGTGGCTGAGACGTCGGCACTAGTGTGTGCTAGAATACGGTTGTCTAGAACACTCTAGTCGGCAAGTACACGCTTGTTCCGGCGCGATGCAGAAACGGCGACCTTGCAATTTGAGAGAGAAGGAAATTTCCGCCGCAGGGTTCTTTATTTTTTCCCCCGTTCCTTCGCGCGCGGCATTGAGGGGTCTCTCCTGAGCTTTTGCTCTATGGCGGTGTCGGAGCAATGCCGGTCGGAGGCGCCGCCGCGTGATTTGGCGCGCTGATAAAAGCATTGTCGGTGCGCGGTATGTTAGAAATAAGCGTGTTCGAATTCGCTTGCTTCGCGTTGACGTTGAACGAAAGGACGTTTTTCATGATAGTCTCGCTGTACAACGATTGTGCTCAGTGTTGACGTTGCGAGGCCTAGCTCCTTAGCCAACTCCGTCCGCTTCCTCTTGGGATCCTCATCGACCTTTCGAAGAATGTCTAATTTCTCTTTAAAGGAGAGTGCTTTCCGCTTGCGAGACATAGCTCGCTGCGACTAGGCAAAATGGCGCAAACACGAAGAACGCGGCCCGAAGCGCAGCAGCCACTCCATCTGACGCAGAAAAGGAGGAAAAGTACAAAAGCACCAAAAGCGCCACCGCTTCAAACTCTTCGCGCCCAGTCGCGGAGTCCGCGCTGTCTGGCGCCGCGCCTCCGCACCAAAAGAGAAGGAGAGAAAGCGCGTGACTGCGCGCTGTTGTCTTTCGCGACCGTCGGTGGGGCGCCGTTTATTCGTATCAACCGAGGCAGGCTGAAAATCGATTCGTAACAACCGTTCTCTAGCACGTTGCAAAGTAATGGGGCTCGGCCGGGACCACAGAAAAATTCGTATCATCCGGAAATTCGTATTAGCCGTGATCGTATCATCGAGCTTTTACTGTATCTGAAATTAAGATTTTTATGTGTAGCTAAATTTTGTTGCAGCTCGTCTTTGAGTGCTAACAGTACTGTCACAAGGTTGTGATCCCCAAAGGCTGTGCCATGTCAAAAAAGAAAGTGGTAATGAACATTGCATGTATCAGCTTGCTGACACTGGAATCACCTGCAAATAAAAGGCTTGCAACAGGAGCATTTCTCAAATTTTTTCAATTCATTACTTCAGCCAAGACAAAGCACTCACTTTCAACGTTCGACTTCTGTTCTTTACTTTGTAGGCTCTGACATCCTCCAGGTCTAATGTAGCAGTTGTGACTTCCTGTAAAATACAAAAAAGGTTTTGTATTTAATCTCACTTCACTACAAATGAATTATTCCCAGGTCACTATTATTTCAGCTCGCAACTGATGTCACGCCATTCTTCCATTTCGAGGAACACTAAATAGAAAAATTACTTAAGCTATACAGTGAAACTTAACTTGAACGAACTTCAGGGGACCCCAGGAAAAAGTTCGTTAAAGTGAAAGTTGAACTTGAGTGAAAGTTTCGCTGAACTGAAATAGCTATGTCGCAACTTGCTATCAGGAGCTAAAGATCAGTGGTTGAAATGAAATTTGAACCCTTCTGTTTGCAATGCTGCTCATTTGAATGTGAATTTCTGCTTATTTAGCATGTTTTGAAGATTGCAGCAATCTGTTCCTGCACTTGTGCACTTAGGACTGCAGTGGTCCACACACCTGTTTCCATGCGATTCCATAAAGTGCCCAAAAGCGATGCAACAATCCACTGCTTGCGTCAAAGCCAGTGACATCGAAAAGTGCTGCGAATTCCACAGCCTTCTCTTGAATCAAGGGTCCTGAAACCGGAATGTTTCTGGATCGTAAATTTTTTAGCCATGTGGCAAAAGCGTCGTCTACTTCACTGAAATATCCAGTGTACAGTCTCTTGCGTGCAGGCCCGAGCTGCGCACTTTCCAATTTCGAGGAAAACAAATATACTGCGCAAGATTCAAACAAGGACGAAGTGAGGGACATTGACAAGTGCTACCGTGTCCCTTTAGCACTTGTCCGTGTCCCTCACTTCGTCCTTGTTTGAATCTTGCGCAGTACATTTACTTTCCTTGAAGTATGAACCAACTCGCCCAGCAATAATTTTATTGAAGCACTTTCCGATGTGGCCGCGATTGCTTGACGCTGGCTCTTAATTGTCGACAATGATGACGCCGGGATCCCAAATGCCTCTGCAACGTTAACGTGACGTTGCCCGGAGTCCAGCCTACACAAAACATCCAGTTTTTCGTCTAAAGACAGGCGCTTCCGTTTGGCACTCATAACGGGCATGCGGTTGCAGGGCTAAGGCTGCAGCCGTCACTGCGGCTGTGGCTCCATTTGGTTACAAAAATACGTACGTAGCCAGCCAATCCAGTTCAAAGCCGAAGGGGTCCGACTGTTCATCACGTGGTATGGAGAACCATTATCAGCGTAAAATAATGGCCTCTGCGATAGGCGTCGGTGGCACGCCGCTGGTGGAACTTATCACGAAGTGGCGCCACGCTAAAGCTATGCTACATAACGTGCAGTTGTAAATGTGATCAATATGACGTGGGAGGCATTGGATGAAGTCCCAAAATATGTTTGTAGAACTGAAATGCGCTATACACTATATTTCGTTAAACTGAAATGCGTTAGCATTGGGTCCAATGGCACTTTGGCAGGGGATTTAAAAAAAGTTCGTACAACTGAATAGTTCTTTTAACTGACATTCGTTCAAGTGGTACTTTACCATACTAGTAAATTACACTTCTGCAACACACACATTCTTAATGTAAGAAAAAAAAAAAAAACGTGGGCAGCTTGCACTAGTGGTGAAAGGCTGGAGTAAACAGCGGAGCTGGTGATCGACCTAGCTTCTTCAAGATTTTACTAGGCTTGGCTAAGTTTTGCTAGGAAATGCTAAGTGCTGCTAGGCACGGTATTCTGAATCGGCTCGCCGTCGACGCGCAGATTCTCGCTTGGCCGCGCGACGCGCTTTAAGATGAATGGCTTCTTCTTCGGGTGTCTGGATATTTTTTGGTCGTCCCATGTCAAGGCTACATGTACTCGCCACAGAGTCAACGAGAGTTCTGCCGCCGTCGCGGCGGCTATAAGCTTTATCTCCCCGGTGATGTCACGGCCAAGCAGCGCCTCCACACTTGCCGAGGCATGGCTGGTCGAAACCTGCCGAGCCGCTGCCAGAGGCGCCTGCTGCAGTCATGGACACCGCGGCACAAACACGGGAAAAAGCAAACGGCGTTGGCAGCAGTTCTGCGCGTTGCCTCGTTGGTGCTGCTATAATTTCTTTCTCTCTCTCTCGCTCTCATTTATTTTTTCTCTCTCCCGAGCAAAGCGTGCGCCGTGCACATGCTCTCCTTCCCTCTCAACGTCAAATGTCAAGGGAACATGTGTACAGCACGGAGAGGAGGCGAAGCACGCGCCGCTCCGCGAGGTGGTTGCTAGGCAATGCTCTCGCTCGCCGAGTCATGTGAGATGTGCTCACGGCTATGATGCTGTCCTCAGTAATCAGTTCATACACATGTGCTCTGATAGGATGGACCCATCTTTGCTCGTGTGGCTATACAACATTTGAGAAGCACTGATGCCCTGATATCACAAGCGCATCTTGAATGATGACATAAATAAGACAATGCATATCACATTTATTTCATTCTGATGAACTAAAAGGAAATTCAAACAAAGGCAGTGCTGAATTCACCCAGCGCACCCAAAGGTCGTTGTTAAAAGTTCTGTGTCTGCATCTATTGTTTAATTCTTTCAATATTGGGTCCAAAGAAATCGATCAATTTGAGTGACAGTTTTTCGACACATTATGAAACATTGCTGTTGGAAATGTTCCACGAGTAACACCATGTACAGTACGAAATGATGACTGAACTTTAACTGTCAGATTTGACACTTTTTAGCACATATGGAAATCTGGAAAAATAAAACTTCAACAAGCAGTATCACTGAAATTTGCCTGCAGTGGTCCTAGTACTTCCCCCAATAAAAAAAAAGTTTAAAATTGTGCTTTGGTAGGCTAGGCAACATACTGTTTAAATGACAGCAGCAGTGAACACACAGAAGCTTCTTTCTGTCAGATTGCATAATTTTCCAATCCGATTTCCATGTTGTTTTAACGATGTCTCAGACATCGGTACATGCTCAGGAGTGTGCGCCGTGTTAATGATTCTGTTCAGCTAATAGAAGTGCACCTTCATTTTTTCTCCCCGTAGGCTGATTTTATCCATCAGAATTTTGAAAGCATGTGTACGACTTTTTACGAGCAATGCTTCAAGTCGTTTGGAGTTTTCGCTCACACAAGAGCACCAAAGTCTATTTCAGACCAATGTTCGGCAGAAATTTCACTAGCAGTCTAACCTATCACTTTTGAAACCCTACCTGTGCAAATGCCCTTATTCATCACGCAACACCGTACATCACTGCACAAGTACTGCACAGAGCTCGTGATGGCTCCGACGCCAGTTCTAGACACCCGCGAATAGACCAGCTTGCACAGAGAAAAGCTGATCAAACAGAATAATCAAGTGTGAGTAGGTTTTTGCATGCTCCCCAACCTGACAACCTTTTAGAACCCAAAAATTGCAGTAAAAAAGGATCCCTGTGTTTGCTGCAACGAGTTAAAAAAAAAAATGCTCCCTGCATCATAGGCGCTTACCCGTATTCACATTTCCGAAGCCATGGCTTTCCTGCCTAGCCTGGGCATCACTATGGCAAACATTCGCACCAGCAAATCTGCATAACATCTTTTTCTGTGGTCTAATTTACACAAGTTGTAAACTAGGATCAAAGTGCATATATTTGTATGGGTAACGGTGTTAGACAACTAGTTCCCTATTGTTGTAAATGGCAACACGGTAGGACTAAAAAAAAAACTGTGAGAAAGTTGCGCGTGCAGAATGACGGCTCTTGGAACTGACAAGGTCAGTCGTTGCCAGCCGCCCCCCTCCCCAAATTGTCTCAACTTCGTCAATGCAAAGGTTAGCAACCCTACATCCACATTTTTATTCGTACTAATGGCAGCTAACAGACCATCAGTGGCACTGAGTTTCAGAAGAAACAAAGTAGGTTCGCAGATGCTTACAACTTCTTCCAAGGCAAACTGCTTGGCTATGGCAGCAAACTCTCCATTGATGGCGATGCTGGAGCAACCCTGGTAGTAGACACGTTCGCCATCGCAGCCTCTCAGGTTGGAAAACATGTAGATGCCGCCGCACTGCCGGAGGACAGGTGACAACCAAGCGTATCTATATTTCTCAACACGACAAAAGCTACTGGTATCTTCCAGTTCTAATTACCTTGGATTCAAATGTCGTAATACAGATATGCATAGAATGTTAGTAGTAATTACAGCCTATAGGTAGTGTGGGGTTCAGTACAAAAGTACGATTTAGGGTGCAGCACATTCTGTCTTATCTAGGGGAAGAAAAAAAGTCTACAATGCGAAAACCAGCATTGGTTCATTAAATGTTTCATTAATAGAACAAGTAAGAGCAATATCTAAAGGGCTAACATGGAAATAAAAGATGTGGTGTACAATACAGGATATGATAATAAGGTGCAAAGTATTGTGAGATGTAATCCAGTAACATAGTATGTATGAAATTTACCTTGCGAAAACCGGGATAAAAAATAGTTACTTATTTTGCCAGTAGGGCTTTCTGAACCCATTAGTGGCAATGGTAGGTCGTTTCTTTCATACCTGTGTGCATTGTGTGGTTAGTGGCCTATACTTCTTCTATTATCATGTGTTCAGAAAAAGCTATTACAGTTCAACACAGTAAAGCATTGCTTTTGTAAGTGGACTGCACTGAAGAAGTGTTTGCTGCAGCATTTGAACACAATCCATAGTTGTTAATGTAATCTAAACAGATTGATATTAACAACATGAAGGAGCACTTAGCTCAAGAAATGAAATGCTCACCTTTGCTGTAGCTGACTTGATTCTGTCGCACACAACATAGTTCTTTCGCAGCTCATGATAAGATCCACTTCCATTGACTATGATCTCAGCACCATCCAGCGACGCCATTATGTGGGAGCTGATGTCATTTGAATGAAACAAACACGTTTTTCTTAATAACAGGGGCTGATAAAAACCACAAGCATCAGCAAAGTCACTGGCCTGCCTGCTTTTACAAGCGTATCCTTTAATGCTGTCTGCCTGTACACAACTGCACGAGCTTGTGTATTGATAACATCTTATAGGCATTTTCGTAGTACTGCACGTTAAATTTGATAACGACGTTACTTCCAGTCAACTTGCTTTGCTCTAGTACACATTGCACAGTATCAAAAGTTTAGCAGCTTTGTACACAATTTTGTAACAAGTTTCAACGACTGCAGACGTTTTTGCTGCAGGTGCCTGTCAGGGTTCTGTGCTATGACAACCAACGCTTACACATCTGCCAATGACACATCCTTCCTATATTTACACACACAGGTTCCAAGAGAGTTACAGTTTCACTTCTTGAACACAGTGCTAAATTTAGGGAGTGACAATCAGAATAACCAAGTTGCAATAGCTTTCTTATAAGCACGACTCTCTAGCTGCTACCAATATTGCTTTATAGTTATATCCCAGTTTTGTAAACAAAAAATGTTAGTTCCAAATGTGCAATAAATGCTACATACTGCTCAAGGTAAAACGCACATTTCTAATACAATCGATTCCCGTTAATTCAACCTCGGTTAATACGTTTTTTCTGCTCATTCGAATGCACAGGAAAGCCTCGACCAGAGTGTACACATTGCTATGGAAGGAAAGCTCGTTTACATGGAACGTAAAAGCGTGCTGTTTCGGTTCACTGGATTCCTACTGACCCTCAACGGCGCCCCCTTATGTTTGCAACGGTTACTAAAAGCTTGCAAACAAAAGAAATTCATTAGACGGCGCTACTGCTTCCCTAGGCATGAAGCTGTTTTACTTCTTTTTTTCTAGTGAGAACTTTCACAAGATTTCATTTCAATCCAATGCTGAGGGCAGTGTTTAAACATGACGGTGCTCTTCGCTGCATGCTGGTTAAATGATGATTCAATAGAAAAAAGCAAGAAGGCTTTACAGACTTCTTATAACAACAAAAAAAAGATTTGAATTTGTTCATTTTGCCACAGTTTACTAATTTGACCAAATCTGCAAGGGTCGAAATAATGGGAGTCGACTGTAGTTGGACACTTTAAGCAGATATACCCATTGTTGGCCTAATGGAGAAAAAGCAATCTTTTTCTGGGCAAACTAAAGTGCCGAACACATACGACCAAAAGCTTCTGGGGGTCACGCGCACACTGCTTGTGACCCCCAGAAACTTTTAGTCTATAGGAATTAAACATTATGATGTGTTTGTAGTCGAGTACCTCAGGGGATTCCAGAGCTCTTCGCAAATTTCAAATCCAATGCACGTATCTTTCGTTGAGATGAGGGCGTCTCCGATTGGCACCACTTTCTGCAAGATTTAGGAACATAACAAACATAGTGAAGGTCACCAATCAGTGCAGCTGCTGTGCTAATGCATTCGTCAGGGGCCAATGACATTTGTGGTCATGTATGATTATGTTTCAACATTGCTGCAAAGAACAGAACTAAAGGGAAGGGTAAGTTTTTTTTTTTTTCAGAAACAGACATGTGAGGAGTGAAAACAAACCTGGTCAGTTATTTCGGAGATCATGCGAGGCAGAAAAAATTCTTCAACGCGATGAGGCTTCTGCCACGGCGTGAACCAGCGTGACTCGCGGTAGCAGCCGTCGTCACACATCATGAGCTTGGGACGAATCAGCAGAATTTTCCTGCAGAATTCGGAAACTTTGGGTAGTAAAGCGTCAAATCAATAACAAGTAGCGGCTAGTGCAAAGCACTATGTACACATTATTTCAGGTTCATACGATGAAATGCGTCACTGCTTGGTGCCTCGGAAAACTCACTTGTTTAAGAAGATGACTCTGCAGTTGTAAGTGACGTTTCTGTGCATAACAGGCCTGCAAAGAAAGAGAAGACAGAGTTAACTATATATATTTTTAGCTTCTGATTGTGATCTGCAATTGTCCGAAAAGCAAAATGTACCGTACTTACTCGACCGTAATGCGCACATATTTTCTAGGAAACTTCACTAAAGTATGACAAATGCGCTAGAATCAAGTGTAAAAGCAAAACTGTAATAGGTGGTGTCCAAATTCAACCCTCCCCTTCAGATTTAGCATCCAACCTTACAATGTCCTGCTTTGCTGAACTAAAGGCGTTGGAAGCTTGTGCAAGTGTCAGAAGTTTGTCAAATTGCACCTCCAGTCACCTCAGAGTTGAAATTTTGTTTTTTTCGAAGTGCAAACGAATCGCTATTTCTCTCTATTACCATGTAAATCTGGTGAGCATAAAATCAAGAGTGTTGCATTTACGACTGGTTCATGTAGGAAAATCGGGGTGCACGTTACAATTGAAAGCACTGCATTTTCCATTTTTGTTCATGAAAGATCTTGACAATGAGTCCTCGTTACAATCGAGGGCTCATTAGAATCAGGCAAATACTATGGTACTTTTATTAATCCTCAATATGACCTTATCAGTGGCAGAACAGCCATTTGACCTTTTGGAGCACATCCTGGTACATCAAAAAGCATTTTTTTACAGCAGTGGCAAACGTACATCTATACCATTAGATGGTATAAATTTTAACTGAAATAGTTAATAAATATAACCGAGCCGGCTTTATGCACATCGATGGGGCATTTGAAAAAAAAAAGAAAAAAATTACCGTACTAGTTTTTATAGTATGTAATTGAATGACTCCCCCTGTGCCTATGTCGCAGTATAAAGCTGCTTCTTCTATTTCGACTTGCAACAGGTGTTTGCACTTACGCACCGCTGGTAGTATTTCCGGTAGTGTTTCAATTTCTTGACCATCTCTACACTGTGACAATATGAAGAATAGGATGTGGAAGATGCGTGAATGAGGAGGCAAAGGTTGACCAACTTACATTCCAACGTCGACCATAATCCCCTCGCATGTCGGATCACGAAGCAGAGAGGCAAGGACTTCCCAGGAGTGAAGAAGAGTGTCGCTTTCATGGAAGTGGTCGGCACATCCATATCCCCTGAAAAGGTGAACACGTCAATGAATTCCTCCACAAAAATAAAACAAAATAAAACCGGCAAAAAAAAAAAAAAAACATTTGGCTTTCAGCATTATCACTATATCTACTCTTTTCTTGCAATAAAGTGGAAAAGACTGATGTCTTGCACCAACAGAATACATTTTGTAGAAATAATCTAGTGTGCATTCGTACTTTCTGCAAGGAAATTCTCAGTGTATGTGTTGGGCATGACTGATCTTCAAAGGGAAGCTGTGTGACCCCCTTTACTCTCAGTGAATGTGAGAAATACTCAAATAGAGGAATCCTGCGGCCACAGCTGCACACTGGCCTGACCAATCATAAAGATGGGAATCTCGCAGGTGGTGGTAGCATGCAATTGGGATTAGATGATAATTAAACATCATCTTGAGTTTCTAAGCTTCAGTTGGCTTAGCATTGATTCCTGGGCGAGCTTTAAAGCTGTGTTGCGCAAACATGCTTCAATGCGAGTCCCATAATTGCACATGCTAACACGCACAACATTAGCCTGATAGTGAAGACAGAAGAGCAAGGCATAAAAACGACAGGGATCGGACAGCAATTCAGTGTCACAACGGCTGCGTGACCTTGCTTCCTTGACCTTTCCTTAGACACGACGGTTAAACATTCATTGTACCCATTATATGACTGTTCCAGCCAACAAATATTATTGTGGCAGCTCTTTTAGCTGGCAATGCAACTTTCAGCTTTGATAATTAATTGATCGAGTAACAGCGTAGATGCCTGACGTTTCTGTGATATACTATCTAACTTAAACTGTCTGTATTCCCATTGTCATTACACGAAAGCTTGTATTCTCTTTAAAGAGGTGTGACAGCGCCAAGTACACCTGAGCACTACGCCAACAAATGACAGAAAAAAAAAAAAAAAAAAAACCTACGTTACTTCCAGTTCAGGGCCTGATCGAAAGGATGCCCCCCTTGCCTTTGCCTCCTTGATACCTGATTAAAGAAGAAACGTTCAAAGAAATGAGAAAAAAGCACTTCTGAGCTAGCAAAAGAATGTGAATGATGCGTGCGATTGGAAGATGTATTCACTTTTGAGGATTCGCTTGTAGTTTCCATCAAAATCGAGAGCCCACTGGTTCAGTGTGCACACAGCGAGAGTCACTTTTCGTCCCATTGCGACCTGCAAACAAAACAATCGACAAGCTTAGGTGATTAGAACACGTTTATTATAAAACAGCAAAGCTTGACTTCGCGATCGACGCGAACTAAATGTAGAGAGCGAAAATACAAATGGTATGCTACCGCACTGAGTAAGCAGCAGTTCTCGAGTTCCTTTATAAACTACTACTGCTACTTGTTGCTCGTACTATTTGGACGGCACGCGTTGGCACTGAGTCAGCTCAAGCATTCCGCGCAAGTCAAGGTTGCACATGCATTGGTTTCGAACAATCCTTGACGCGGCCTTCAACGTATCTCACTAGCACGTAATGACCGTGTTCACGGGTAGCCGTAACTGCAAGTTTCCGTAGGCCGTCACATGGACAAGAAGCTCGCGCTCGCTCGCGGTTTTTCAAGAAGAAGCCAAGGGATCGACGAAAAAAGCACGTACCGCGCCACTTGTTCAAACAGCAGCGGCGCCCGCGAAAGCGTCCTCCTTTCTTTCCGACAAAACGAAAACAGCTGTCGCCGATGCGTGTGTCGCCGCGTGCAAAATACACGGAGTCACACCGCGACGAATTGGACATGAAGCGCGTGCCCGACTCACCGAATGCGTAACAGGGGACCCTGATCAACGATGCACGAGGCGCGAAGCCGGTACTGCTAGCGGGAAAGTTTACTTTCGGGGCACGCAAAGTAGCACGAAGCGGCAGCTACAGCCAGCAAACCAGCAAACACGGCGACGGCACGCCTCCATTAATGCAAGGTTCTCGCTTTGGTTGGCGTCGCTTCCTATGGATGGCGCCACTGTACCTAAAATTCAGTAGGGTACAAAGTTGGGCCGGTTGGTGCAGGAACTCTAGAATTTCTGTAGAAGAGCTGTCTAGCATTTGGTCATAGGTGTTCTGTGATGACTATCTGCTTTCTTGCTTTGTAGGTATCACGATTGAAACCAAGCGTATCGGCCGTAGTACACTTCATCGCCAGATCAGAGCGCGCAGTAGGGTTTAGAACTCCCGCTATGCGGGCAGAGTTACACAAAGCCTCCGAGATTGCTGCCAGATTTTTGGAGTAGAGGTAGGGTGGCTAGAAGGGGAGGTGTGAATACCGGCGGCGCAAGCGTGACCCCTCAGCGCACCGATGCCGCAGGGCGGCGCTGTTGACCGAGGCGCGGGAAGGCACGCAACCGAAATTAGCGCATCGCCAGCCTCGGGTATCGCGCGTTGTCTGCGAGCGTCATGGAATATACGTCTTTATGCATGAAATCAACGTTTTATCAGCCCACATCACTACTCCTGTGAGATTTTAGGGGCCCAGTTCGCATTGCGTCGATAGATTCAAACGCGGTTTCTCTCTCTCTTTTTTTTGTCCTCCGGATCAGGATCATAGGGGCTGGGGGCTCTGGAATAATTACGACCACTTCGGGTTCTTTAACGCGCACTAACACCTTACGGCACACAGGTGCCTTACATTTCGACTCCCTCAAAATGCGACCGTCGTCGTCGAGGTCAGCAGTAATCACCCTATGCGTGCCGGTGCCGTACGTACGACGTGTAAACTGCAGTCATTACCCGATTACTTCTCGACGTACAAACCACTTTGTGCCAGCGCTTGAAGACGTGTAGCATGTCCTTTCGACGCTCAAATAAGCAATTTACTATGATTTCAGACAGCAACAGATCTGGTCATAAAATAGTTTATTTAAGTGAGGAAAACAACTATGGGAAAATTTGATCTACAACACGCAATATTTCAGTGTTTTTAGTTTATTCTCAGTGCCCTGCTGCGTGACACCTTTAAGCAAAAAATGAATCCTTGTTACGCAATAAAAACATTCAACTGATGCTGTCAGGGCAGCAGAATGCTCTATAGGCAACCAATTTTTGGCACATCACCAATTGATCAACTGCATAAACTTTGCCACAGCTTTGGCATGCAAACGAGTGAGTTTGTTTTCAATAAGGGCATTAATTGACCAGCTTGTAGAATGGTTCTGATAGACTGATAGATATAAAAGGCCCCCAAGGTCCCTTCTGTTTGTTCTTTAGATTCCAGAACGGTTTCGTTGTGAAGCTGCCCAGCCAAGTAGATGCACAGCTGGCAAGTCCTTCTCCAAAGGCCTCGTGAATAATACTAGGATGGCAATTGGCAATGCCACGACGACGCTGTGCAACACGCTATGTATCGCGAGAAACACCACAAAACAGGCGACGAGACCAAAACTGACGGCGAAGGCACGGAGGCGAGACGAGGCCGGCAGGCCGGCGCGGCTATGCTTCCCGCGCCGCGAGCGGTAGCGCCATATTTCCCCTGGTGGCATCGGTGCGCAAGGGGGTCACGCGCGCCTGCAGGAAAGCGCCGCCGGTATTCACACCTCCCCTTCTAGCCACCCTAGTAGAGGTTAGTGAATGCTGTCGATCGGAGGCACTACGAGACACATGTATTGGCGCTTTGCGTGCAGGGAACTCTCCTTTTTTTTTTTTTTGCGGAATTTTTTGCTGCAGTAATGGACGAAGGAGAGAAAGGGAAGCTTTGCGATATTGCAGGGGATTTTAGGATTGATTAATTAAATATTTCCTTTGAGCAAGTCATCACTTTGACGACCCACAGCACATAATTTTCAGTACGGGCCAAATTGAAAAGCCGGTATGCAGTTTGTTTCGGCAATATTTGTGAAGATTTCCTACTCAGAATCACTCAAAAGCTGCAAGTCATCAACGTCAGTTGATGCTAGAGCTTTGTCTGCGCGGATGATATGCCGGGAACCAACATTAGAAAGTGTCACATTAGAAACGGAATGCTCATATTGCTCTCCGACCGAGATGTTTAATAAACTGTGTAATGATTTTGAAGATAAATTTCTAATATTTACAGTTGCCCAGATATATATATATATATATATATATATATATATATATATATATCTTATATATGTGTGTATGTGCAGATATATTTGCGGGGATGTTTGAGAATAATGAGGTAAAAAATTGTATCATATAGGGAATTTTCCTCCATAAGAATGGAAATTCTGCTAAGTACGGAACATTGTATACACCGCATAGTTCCGTATTCCGCGCCTTGCGTCGGCGCCCGATTTGGTTTGTCGTGTGCAATTTCTGCTGTCACCAAAACTATAGTGCCAACGGTCCCCGCCTCGTGTGGCAAGTGACAAGCGTGAGTTTCGATGAGGCGGTAGTATTAAAAGCTACAGTCTCTCACTTGAGCTTGCAAGCGGTGTCGATCTGAGAAAAAAAAAAAAAAAAAAAGACGTCGCCGCTCGTTTCGGGATACCACAACACAAAGCTCGCTCTCCATATTTGAAGTCCCAAGAAGTTACTCGCGACTCGCTAAAGAACAGGACAAATTCCAAGCGAAAGCAAATAAAAGTAACATACGCTATTAACGCAAATGGTTATTATGCAAGGTGATGACACGCTGGCCTAACTATGTTTGGGGAAATGGGGAATAGGTGGTGTCCAAATCCACGTCCCTAGAGTTACTGTATAGGCTCACTTTAGGGAGTCTCCCTAAGGGGAGCCTATGCAGTAACTCTAGGGCTCGGTAGGGTGCCTCGATATCCTCATCTCCCACCGATTCGTGCAGGGTGGGGACAACCACGTCATATATGATACGGCGTCCGCCATATAAGAGCGCACGTACGGCTCACGCGGGGTAGTAAAAAGCATTTCAAGGGAAATAAAAGATTTGGTGTAGAAAATAATGCGCATAAAAGGAATATCAAGCGTTAGCGGTTAATGGGAGTTCCATTGGTGGTGATTTTACAAATTGAAAGATTCGCAGAACAAGAGTTTTAACCTTTTTTATACCTATGTGTAATATATGCGCTGTCACAGAACCACTCCCTCAACATTTCCTATATTTCCTGCAGCAATGTCTGAATGCCAAGCCGTCCAGTACTTGTGTTCTCCACAGTTTAGATCCCTATTGATCAAAAACTTAATCCTGGGGTTCTGCGCAGCGGAACCGCGATCTGATTATGAGGGGGGCAGTAGTGGGTGTGACTCCGGATTAATTTAGACCACCTGGAGTTCTTTAACGTGCACTTAAATTTAAGTACAGGGTATTTTTTTTTGCATTTCGCCCTCATTGAGACACGGCCGTTGCAGCCGTTGCAATGACATAAGTGGCCATAGCCATTGGGGCAACCGCGGCGGGCTCAAGCACTGCCGCTGCTTGCCAAAATTTTGTGCGGATGTATAGAGGTAGATTTGCCACATTCTCATCCCAGTGGTAGGATGGCTAGAAAGA
This sequence comes from Dermacentor silvarum, assembly GCF_013339745.2. NCBI lineage: Eukaryota > Metazoa > Arthropoda > Arachnida > Ixodida > Ixodidae > Dermacentor > Dermacentor silvarum. The sequence continues at coordinate 146,832,035 of NC_051162.1, forward strand.
GTAGGTGTGGTAAGCGTGGAGCACTTCCCTCGCCGGGCGCTGTCGCATTTCGCACCGATGCCGCCAGGGGCGCTAGGATATGCGCTGTTGCTTGGGGCACGGTTAAGTTACTGTATACTGCTTCACTGGAGCAGTGCTGCCCCAAGCAGTGCTCCTTAGGTGCACGTTAAGGAACCCCCAGGCGGTCGAAATTAATCCGGAGTCTCCCCCACTACAGCGCACCTATCACTGTTGCGGTATACGCAAAACCCCAGAATTTAATTTTTTTAAGGTTCGCGATGATTTGGGCTTGTGTATATTTCTCAAACCGATGCAGATTCGCTCAGAACGTATTGATAAAGGCGTGTACAACATGAATAAACTGCTTCACCTGAAATTACTGCATTCAAGTTATTCATGTGACCGGTAGGGCCAACGCAAAACATCAATTTCCAGAGCCACTAATTGTCGGACAGCTGACGCCCGGGCCGCTTGTTTAGTGAGAAATGTCTTCACTTCTTTTGCGAGGCTGTAGAAACGTGTGAAGACTTTCGTGCAACTTATCCATTGCACTGCAGCTTAATAGTTCACTTCCACAATCTCATCTTAAGCCTCATTTAAAGAATTTACGCAAGTCGATTCAAACCGACTGCTTTTTAAAACACCGATAATCATCACTTTTGACATCACATGTTGACAACCAGAATGCACCGATTGCTCGAAAATAAATCAATGGTGAGAAACACCCACGAAATTCCAAAAAAAAACTAATGAGAAATAAAGTTCAAATTTCCGTTACCTTTTAAAAAAGTGGCGTGGTCGAGTATGTACGCTCCGACTTCTACGCGGTAAAATATGAGGTAGAGTTGCGATTTCAAACGTTTGGTTGAACGCCCTCTTTCACTTCACCGAATGGTGAGGTCGTAGAGTGTTGAAACGCGAGTCCCTGACTGATAAGGTTACATCAAAGGCACCATGGCGCTTCTTTAGCTTCTGCTCAATCCCGTTTGAGCTGTGCAGAAACAGCTGATAAGAGCAGATAAAAAGTGCTATCAGGCAGCTATATAGTCATCCTTTGTCGTAAAGCAGGGACCGTTGCCACGAAATTCTTCCGCGCGCACATCTGTTCGGTTTTCCTTACTTTTTTTCGCAACGTTTCCCGAAATGTTTTCATTTTGCGCTACTGCTAAAGCAGCGAAACCGACGTTTTCGACAGGTAAAAGCGATGCGTTCCTAAGCGTTCTTCCTGGCATGGCGTAATCGTGTAGCAGCTAAGCCAGGCGTTTTTCAAGCAGCAATTATGTGAATTTCGCGTGTCCTGTGAAGAGCGATAAAAGTATAGAACGGATGGCGTCGCTCGTCTCTATGCTATGAATGGTCAGTATCTCTTCTTATACGAGCATTTGCAGTGTCAAATACAAAACTAAGTTAAGTGACAGGGTTTAATCTCACGAAGCAACGCACGGGCTACGATGCCGTATAGAGGGGGTGCTCCGGATTAATTTTGGCCATCATCACCCGAATCATAATACAGGGCATTTTTTTTTTCATTGCGCCTTCATCGGAATGCGGTCGTGGTGGTGTGCGGTGCGACATATTTTGTGAATACGGGCCATGAACGAGATGTTTATAGTGTTAACAAACGTCGCGTAGCCGTGAAAGGTGCGAACCGAAGAATGGATGCATGGATGCATGGCTTCAGTAATCTGAAATCTAAGACCGCTGCACAACGCTTAGTGAATAGTCGTGGTAGGAAAAGGCTGCTACTGGAGTCTTGGCACATTCAGAACACGGCGGGTAATATAAACCGCGTGAAGGGCATTCTCCCTTCTTTGTATGTTCATGGCCTTGCAGACGCGACGAAAGGAAGAAAGGACCCCCCGCTCTAGGTCAGCAACACCAAAACAACTCGTCCCCCCCCACCTCCACCACCTATTTTGTCTGTCTAGAACAGGTGCCCTGCCAAGTGTCTTCGACGCGAGTGGATAATGCTCTAAAGAGCGATAACGGCTTATAATGATCGGGACGTCATCGGCGCACCTGGCACTTCCAGTAGAACCAACCAACAAGAGACAGTGTACATAATAAATGTTGCATACATTTCATTCATTTCCTACATCTCCCTCGTCATTTCACCCGTGCACATCATATATATATATATATATATATATATATATATATATATATATACAGGGTGTTTCAGCGAACACTTTCAAAACTATATATAAAGGGTGCCTGTGGCAAATAGAACTCTAGTTCATGAGCTGTTCTACACGAAGAGGTGGACGAAACTTGTAGAAAAATTGAAACGCATAATCTACTAATTGACAAAAAATAACTAATTAAGTTTTTAACTAATTAGCTTATGGCCCATAGTGCAATTTAGAAATTCTAGCCATGGAGTTCGTATAACGGATCCAATTGGAACAAATTCTCAGGGTGAGACCAGTTTCTAGATATTCATTCCCGAACTTGCAATGTCCACTCGTGTTATAGATAGGCCGCAGTGGATGTGGATGTGGAGGGGTGAAATGACGAGGGAGATGTAGGAAATGAATGAAATGTATGCAACATTTATTATGTACACCGTCTCTTGTTGGTTGGTTCTACTGGAAGTTCCAGGTGCGCCGATGACGTCCCGATCATTATAAGCCGTTATCGCTCTTTAGAGCATTATCCACTCGCGTCGAAACATTATGAAGCGTGATCAACAATGCTCCGGCGGCGGCTACGTCTGGCGCGTCGGCGAGGGCCGTATATTGAAAGCGATGTGCGATGCCGACAGTGAGTGCCGACTGCTGATATAGCTTGGCGCGCTGTGTTTTCGCCGCTCATTTGAACAGACGCGCGGGTCCATATCTTGAAAGCGATCTGCGAAACGGGCAGAGTGCGGCATGCGGCGGGAGCTCTGTATTCTCTCCGCCTCATTCGCATTGAAGCGACAGGCAGCGCGAAGGTACAGTCGCTCGCTGCTGGGGGCTCTTTCTATAAAGCGATCGTCTTACGGGAAGGACGGACGCACGGACCGTGTTCTCGTTAGGTAAGCATAGAAATGCTTACGCATTTAAAGCTAACTTGTATTGAGAATATGTTTCATTTCGTAGCTGGGAAATCGTGCACACCATCCGTGCGCTCCATGTAACAGCTGTGCACGGCACTTTTTCTGTGATACAGTCGTCCTTTCTTCTCCAACACATGCAAGACTAATCTTGCACCATAGAGGGTACAAGCCCAAGCACTCCGGACATGTCTTGGTCTCCCGAGATGTTCTTCGACAGCTGCAACGATTGAAATTGCATAGGAGCACCTGATCACTAGTCACGTCGTTGTAGAGACGCTAAGAGCGCGCATTCGACACCATTCACGGCTACCATCCCACCATTTAGCAGTCAATTACGTGTACCAGCAGCCATTAAATTGATGGGCCGTTTTCTGCGATTCGAAAGGAGCCCTACAAACTGTGCAGTTTGCCTTACTTCATGGGTTACACGAGCAGCTAGCGTTCGAAATTAGGCATGCTCATCACCAAGTGTTTCAGAAAGCACACGACATTGTATTTCAATAATTGCCTAACCACTGCACAATTGTCGGCAACGACAGTGAAGATGAAGTTGCGCTTTCTGCTCATCAAAAATATCAGCGGGTGCCTAACCACTCTCGAGAACGGATGCTGCGTGGCAATTTCAGTCGCTTGCTCGACAGATCATACTTTTACAATGGAATTCACCGGGTTTTACCAACTCATGCTTGCGCTCTCTCGACCCCAACTTGCTATTTCGCCTGCCAACAAGCCTCTTCGGTCGCGAAACAACTTTACTTAGTCGCATGTGTTTTGGAGTCGCCTTCAAAAATGCCTATTTATTCCTAATAGGAATGACCAACAGTGCGGCGTACAATTTGTGCGGGTGCGACAATGCACTAGAACACCTTCTGTGCCACTGCCCATTCCTTGACGATCAACGATGTTCTCTGCAAGCTAGACTCAGCCAACTGCATAATGGAGTGCTCTCGGAGAAAAAGATCCTGGGACTATATGGCCTATACATTCTTGCATGCACAAGGTCACAAAAGCCCTTCTGCACTTCTTGAAGGCGACTGAACTGTATTTCATCATCCCACCTAATTTTATGCCGTCCTCTGCTGTGGTTAACTCCCCTCGGCACCCATTCTGTAACTCTAATGGTCCGCGGGCTATCTGCCTCACGCATTACACGACTCGCCCAGCTCCATTTTTTCCCTAAGTATCAACTATAGCATACCGTCTGTCCCCGCTTTCTCTCTGATCCGCACCGATGTCTTACTGTCCCTTAAAGTTACGTTTACCATTTTATTGCTATAGCAATTATATGGACACTTCAACCGGATTTCTGCCGCCGCCGTCGCCATGAGGTTCCGTATAGATTCCAAGAGCGATAAAATCGTCGCCGCGCGCCGTATGCGCGAGTGTAAGCGCGCGGGAGACGCGCGCTATCACGGAGAGTGAACGCACGGCGGAAAGCAAACGCGACCATCGCGCGAAAGGCCGTGGGGGTATGGGAGGGAGGGAGGCGGCCCGACGCTGTGCTGCTTCACCAAATGCTTATCTTGCAACCGGGCGCAAGGGGAACTGGCCACTCAATCTCCCACGCGAAAGCGGGAAGATTGAGTGGCCAGTAGCGGGAGGGAGGGGGGGGGGCAGCTTCTCCTCTGCACAACTCCTCTGCACTTTGCCCGGCGGTGGCGGTCGCCCGCACCATCTCTTATCTCCGCACGGCTCTGACCTTTGTATGCGCTGTGCATTCGCCGCTCAGTTTCCGTTGAAGCGATAGACCGCGCGAACCTTCGGCCGCTGCGGCGGCTGCGCTTGCTGCCAGCGTTTTGACAGTCGTTGTCTGCGGTCATTCAGTGTGATCTATTCATGTTTGCTTGTGCGCGCTGACACCCCGCTTGTTAATTCAGTTAGTAAGCGAATCTGTCCAAGTTTGTGCAGCCGATAAAACTACTATCCTTACTCCGAATAGCTCTCTACTAATTTGCTATCGCAATTGGTGCTTCGCCTTTCGGGCGAAACTGCGACATTTTTTTTCTTTCCATCGTACCTTGTGCGGTCCTTAACTTGTTATAGAGCTTTTTGTTAACCTCCAAGTTTCTGCCCCACAGGTTAGGACTGGTAGAATGCGATGATTGTCAACGACAGTGGTAAGCTCCCAGTCAGGATTTTTTATATCTGGCCGTATGCACTCTAGCCCATTTTTATTCTTCTGTCAATTTCATTCTCATGATCAGGGTCTCCTGTGAGTAACTGACCTACATAAACGTACTCCTGCGCATACTCTAGAGGCTGACTGGCGATAATGAATTCTTGTTTCCTTGCCAGGCTATTGAACATTAGTTTTGTCTTCAGCACATTTATCTTCAACCCTACTCTTACACTTACTCAGATGAGGTCCTTAATCGTTTGTTGCAATTCATTCCCAGTGTTGCTGAATAGGACAATATGACCTGCAAATCAAAGGTTGTTGAGAGATTTCGCCATTGATCCTTACTCCTAGTCCTTCGCAGTACATCTGCTAAGCATGCAATGAATAGCATTGGAGAGATTGTGTCTTCTTGCCTCACCCCTTTCTTGATAGGTGTTTTTCTACTTTTCTTGTGGAGAAGCAAGGTAATTGTGAAATCTTTTTAGATATTTTTCAAGATATTCATCTATTCCTCCTGTACTCCTTGATTTTCTTGTCACTGATTTTATGCTGCGGCCAGTTTTTACTGCTTTTAATCTTTCCGATGTTGTGAATTCAGATATTGGTTACTTTCTTGATTATCAGCTCTGACCGTTCCGCAAATTGTCTCTAACGCTTTCATGTTTTCTCGTTTCTTTATAGGTCCTCTGTTACTTGGGAGAGCTTACGTAATGCTTGCTTTGGTGCCTTACTTCCCACTATAACTGCTGCTTCTAAAATCAACCTAGTTACGGTGTTATTCAGAACCTCCAGGTTGTCTTCATATTCCTGTTCTAAAGCTGCATATTTGTTTGCGAACACCAGCCTGAATTCGTCTGCTTTCGTCCTTACGGCTTCTAAGTTGGCCTTAGAAGCCAGCCCTGCCCTTTAACGTATCAAACACTTCTACGTACTGCACTATGTTGGGATAGGCAGAAAGTATGAAATCTACTCCATTTCTTGTTTCTCCATCAGGGCTTAATTTTTCCAGGTCAACTTCCTGTTACTGCGCTGGCTGAAGGAGGTATTAATTATGCGGAGTCTATTTTTTTCCGCGAATTCTATGAACATATCTCCTCCATTTTTCCTAGAATCGGTGCCGTAGTTGCTAATTGCTGGTTCCCCAACCTACGTTTCCCACTTTTGCATTGAAGTCGGCCATGACTACAGTATACTGAGTATGCAACTTTCTCATTGTTAATTTATCATCTTCTTAAAACTGTTGTATTTCTTCATCATCATGAGTGGACGTTGAAGCGTAGGCTTGTACTGGCATTAATCTATATTTCCAATTTAGCTTTATTACGACGACTGCTACGCTCTCATTATTGCTTTAGTATTCATCAATGCTGCCCGTTATGTCCTTATGAATTAGAAATACTACCCCGTATTCTCTCTTATCTGGAATACCTCTATAGCACAATACGTGGCCTTTAGTTAGCACAGTACAAGCCTCACCAGTTCTAACCTCACTAAGACCAATAATATTCCGGGCAATGCCTGGTAATTACTCAAAGAGCCCTGCTAGGCTAGCCTCACTCGAGAGTGCTCATGTATTAAACGTTGCCAGGTTCAATTTGCAATGGTGGCCTGTCGAATTCAGATATTCTTAGCACCCTCTGCCGCGTCGCAGGTCTGACCAGCCCCCTTTGTCAGGTCCTCGGCAGCCGCTGCGGACTGAGAACCATGGGTTGATTGCAAGAGTCATGATGGAGGTAGTGGCCAAATTAGAGCACTACACGGGCCGATTTTTTTAGCCCGGGCCAGGACCGAGCCCGTTATTACGTTGGGCTGTCCCGCCAGAGCCCGACCAAAAGCTTTGTGACGCGACCCGGGCCCGGCCCGGGCCCGGAAATAATCTTACGTTACCCGCCCGGCCCGGCCTGGCCCGCCACCCCCTTACCTTAGGTCCGAGCCCAGCCCGAGTCCGGCCCGAGCCCGGCCCGAGCCCGGCCGGAGCCCGGCCCAAGCCCGACTGGGAACCTGGCCCGAACCCGGCCCGAGACCGAAAAAGATCACCGAGCTGGCATTAGAAAATAAAATAAAGAGAATGAAAGGAAATTATTCTTAAGGCATAAATACATGTCATATGCAATCATGAACACCATTTGAGCCATCTGAACGCAAATACCAGCGAGCGAAGTAGTACGAATGACCCTGCCGAGCAGTATCGCCCGCAGTTTCCAACGGCGTGACCTTGATGCGGCCCAATCCACTTCTATCGCAGCACCGCCACAGTATTTTTCCATGTCGGGCGCCTCACTGCAAAGCATGCGCCGCCCGAGCCACTCGTCCCACTCAACTGTATTCTAGCTATAGTACACTATAGCCGAAGCGCAGCCACGACCGGTCGTGAGCGCAGCACACGGATGGAGTAAATGGAGAAAGAAATCTTCTCGATGCTCCATGGTGCAGCGTAATGCGCTGCTGCTAGGCGGCCGGTTGAGAACATGCGTGCAATCATGGATGGACGCAGTGCCATATTTCAGCCGCGTGACAAATTATCTTATCGTATCAGTCATCGTTTTACGAATTCGCCTTTGAAGAATCAGCAAGTCGCGAACGCGCTTAGACCGCGCTGAAAGCAATAATTGCAGTGATTTAGGAAAGGAATACAATGCCATTCTTTGGTCTGAGGCGACTTCGGTCTTTCTGGACTTTACATTCTGTTCAAACAGCGCAAAATACGACGGAAGAAGAAAAGGGAAGTACACAGGAGTAGCACTGCTAGCTTCCAGCTGCGCCGGGGCAACAGGTTTTTTTTTCAGAGTCGAGACGCGCGAGGATAACTCGCTGCACGTTACATGCACACCACCACAAAGTCCGAGCCCGGCCCGGGCCCGGGTCAAAAAGCACATGCCGTGCCCGAGCCCGGCCCGAGCCCGTGAAAAAACTGCCCTACCCGGCTTAGCAGTGCTTTAGGCCGAATACTGCACTAGGGAGGACAATTCCTACTCTAGTGAGGATGTGTCTGTTGCAGTTTAGTGTGTCCTGCTAATTTGGCTGCACCTGGACTAGTAGTAGGTTGCACCTGGACTAGTACCTGGACATTGCTTTTAGTATGACCCACGTATTCTGCAAGAGCTAATCGGCCAGAAAGCAGCCAGCAGTAACAGCAGCGGGAAAGTCAGCGGAAGAGGGAAAGAAAGCGTAACTGTAAGAACTTTGCATTTCCCTCTGCTTTTTGGTCTATCACGTCGCAGTGGACGTGTACTACGTTTTTATAGATATTAGTGCAGGCCCGGGGCTGCTCTAGCATTCTGGATAACCAACACTCAAGGCCGCTACTCCACTTTGCCTAACACCTTGAGTTTCTGCTACTCAGTGAATGGCCTCTAAAAGGTAGTGGCTTGACCCCTCGGCGTCACTCACTCAGTAAAATGAACTATTTGCAACACAAATTACAATGTTAGAGCTCATGCTCAGAACCAAGAAGACGACGACCGCAAGGGAGATTACTACTGAATGCTTTCTCGTTGTTATTTCTTTTCGCTCTACTGGACATTACCAATCCTCCGTTAGTTGTATGAGTATGCGTTTGGGATAATCACGATCATCATCATCAATTGCCGGTGCATTGCGCGTTCTCACGCGTTCTTCGCGAGAAATTTCTTCTCGTGCCGTGATCCCGGTCTGGTTTCGTGCGTTCCAGAGCAGAGCCGAATTCGTCGCCTACATGGAAAACGTAGTGAACCAGGGTGCCGGCGCGGACAGCAAGAGCCTGAAGTCCTCGCTTCATAAGAGTCAGAAACAGCCTTCAGCCCACGCCGTGGCTAGGACGACCTCCATAGCACCCGAACCGGAAGTACGTGTGATCAGCCCATCGAAGAAGCCCAGTACCGATGATGAAGAACAACCTGAGACGCATCGGGATACGTCCAGGCGGCGCAGCTCGTCTCTCGGTAGCCTCAGCGAAGGCAGTGGAGGCATTAGGCGATGCTCCATTGGGTCCGTTTCGGAAATTCAATCCTCGGGTGGCCCATCGAAGAGGACAAGTGTCACGGATGGCGATGCGACTTCCCCGGACATAAGAGGCAACGTCGCAGCGGCGCCTACGGAGCTGATCTCGCATCGCCGGTCAACAGACAGGAGCGGCAGCAAGGGTCAATGTACTGCTCCGAAAGCTTCGTCGTCGTCGTCGTCGTCGTCGTCATCATCCTCGAAGAGGAAACGGACCAAACACGAAGGAGCCAAACAGGAAGAATTCAAAGAGGAAGCGGCTGCCAAAGCACACGCCGAGAAAGATGCTACCAAACCCGGCTTGAGCACCTCTTCGGGAAGGAATCGTCGGGCATCAGTGACTTCGTCAACTGGACTGTCGGCGGCCAAAGCTGAGCACAGTGGAACGGGGGGTCACACAGAGCCGAGGCCAAACGCCGATGTAGCCAGGTGAGAGCCGGCATATAGATAGTATAGTACACAGTAGTATGCGCCGAAGTTTGTTAAATACAATAAAGCTATTTAAGTTGGTTCTATGGTTCCGTGCATGCGATAGTAATGCTTTGATTTCCGAGCACCGAAGAACGTGGGAGTGGGCTAGTTAGTTCATTACGAACGAAGAATTGCAACGCAAAAAATTGGCGTACCTTGCACTGGAGGACTGGAGGACAGCGGAGCTTATGGGCACCTAGCTAGTCCTGGCTGTAGGGCTATGCTAAGCACTACCAAGTCATCCCCAGCATTTTCCGGAATTTATTGATTATTGATCAATTATCGATTATATATGGATTGGCTATCGATTGGCTATCGATGACTGACTAAAGTTAAGTAGTCCCAACCATGCTTAGCTAGACTTATCCAAGCTCAGCTTCGCTAGTTCACAGGGGTATCTGCCATTGCGCTTGGATCCTTTCTGCACTAGCGCCAGGATCGGCCCACGTTTTTTGTGGAAGACTAACGGACTAACGGCCGGCGCCGCTGTTAAAAACGCACAAGCACTGAAGGAACACTCATCAAAACAGAAAAAGTGGCTTGCAAACCTAAGTCAACGCTGATCCTGGATCTCCAAAAGAAATTAGTCAAATATAGCGGCTACCGTTCTCTCCTTTACGCACCCGGATTTATTACTCACGATTTGAGGAGAGAGTTGGTCGAGTTCGTGATAAGCACAGTTTCACAGTCGAGTATGGTTAGGACGCGAAATGTCATGTATGACTAAACGCTAGTCATGAAGCGTTTTAGGAAGGGGATTTCTCTTAGTGTAATAAAATATGCAGGTACAAGCTTCCGAGGTATTAAACAATAGCTTTTTGTTTGTCACCTATTATTTCTATCCACGTTTTGCTTCGTGTTCTCAGATATTTAGATACGTTTATTCTGGCAACAGTTGAGGACGGCAGAAAACTAGGTGAGGTGATGGAGTTAGAAAATTTGCAGGCGCTAGTTGGAATCAGCTAGCGCAAGACAGGGGTAACTGGAGATCGCAGGGAGAGACCTTCGTCCTGCAGTGGACACAAATCTAGGCTGATGATGATGATGATTCTGGCAACCCGACAAGGTTTATATTTCTTGCTGTCTTATACTGAACGAGACGGAACAATTTGGATCTGAAAAATCATCTTTCTTCTTTCACCAGATCCAAGGGCTCGCCCGAGAAGGACGCGACCACCAAAGCACAGGCCGATAAAGATAACAAGCCCAGAACGAGCAGCTTTTCGGAAAGGACTCATAGAGCATCGACGGCTTCGACAACAGGACCGTGCGCATTAGCGGCTGCGGGTGCCGCGCCACATGACCAAGTCCGGTCTGCCGACGCAGCACCCGCAGCTGCAAAGGTCACCGGGACAACAGCTAAGCCTGCCTCCACGAAAGAACGCCGCCGGTCTTCGTCATCCACAGCAATGCCTGGCGTGATCGCGTCCAAGGACCATGCGCCGTCTAGCTTCCACAAACGACTGGCTTCCTCGAGCAGACGGCCTTCCTTAAGACGGGTTTCCTCAAGCACGGCATCCGATGGTCCAGCTGTAGTGGCGGAGAGCCATGGCCAAGCTCCTGCTCATGCCCCGGGACAGGAGGAGGCCAGTTCCAAGGCGCGAAGCTCGGCGCTGGCTCCAGATAATAAACCACCTGACACAACGATTGCTGCCTCGACTACCGGCTCTCAAAACCATCCGCCTTCTTCGCTCGCCGCACCGGTTGGCAATGCCGTTCTTGCCGTGAGCCAGAAAGTTGTCGCTCCACATACGTCGCATAACGGGAAAGCCGCCGAGGTGGCAGCCGGTGCTTCGGCGCCATCGAAGGACCAGTGCGCCGGCCCGTCAGCGACGTCTAAGTGCGAGGACGGCAAGATGGCCATCCATGACGAGGACGTTGCAGTAGGCGGAAAGGCTGCCGTGGATCAGCAACCAGGCCATCCACCAGGCCAGCTGCCAGGACCGCATCCACAGCCACCGGAGTTAGCGCAAACGGATCACAAAAGAATCGATAAACAAAAGCGAGGGGTGCCGAAGAGGAAGGCTGATGACACGGGGATATCTACTGGGAACGCCAGCGAAACACACTTGGTGTCCCCCGCGGATGCCCATCGGAAGGATGGCGTCGGCTCCACGGGTCAATGGTCATTTTATGGTGAGTAAGAACACGTTTCTATGCGATGCGAAAATGGCTGAAGAAGCCTTAAAGTAAAGAGAGTTCTAAAACTGTTGTCGGGAGAACAGCCAGCAACGCGGCCTGCGTCGAGCCCCGAATTTGCTTTGAAATTGAATTATGAAGAGTTATAGCAGAAGAGTTACCTTGCGTATAGCTCACTGCAGTGGCGCACCGAAGGGGGGGGGGTTGTTTGGGGTGTTGTAGCCCCCCCCCCCCCTGAGGCCGAGTTAACCCCCCCCCCCCCCACGCGTCCAGCCCCACCAGTCCAACGTGTACCTTCAGTGCTCTGTTCACATTGTCATTACAGTTCAGGAGGTGGCTTGAGGTCGAATTTTCCTGATTAACAAAAACTCTATATCACTGTCTTGTATTTATTCATTCACTCTTAAATTACTTTGAGTAAAACGCTGCAGAAATATACATTGTCATTATCCTTGGTGTCATTATATTATTATAATTATTACACATTTTATTTGCTGTTGGCCGGATTCCTAGGGCTAAAGCAAAGAAAGTGCATATTATGCAAAATGCTTGCTTCCCCCCCCCCCCACCACAAAAATACGTGAATATACGTCTAGACAAAAGTGTCTGAATATTTATGACGTGGGTTGGACTTGGCCCAACACCTGAGAAATGTAATTTCTGTTTGTAATTGGAGAGCGGCCCATACCCAGTGTGTCACAATAGAGTGCGTAATCCAAGCGCGCGCCGCGTGTCACGCAAGCCAGCGAAAGAACACGCCGGCCCCGCGGCAACTTCAACAGAGGGGGAGAGCGCATACGCCTCAAACAGCAACGCGAACAACGGCGTCTAGATGTCTAGAAGAGCATCGACGAAGCGACGTTAACCAGAGAGAGAGAGAGAGAGAGCACACGCGCGCGCCGGGACACCTTCTCATCCGGCGAGTCGAGAGAGATAACTACGGCGTGAGCGTGCGCCAACAGCATGAGTCATCACCCCCCCCCCCCCCTCCCTTGGTGACGCTACGACGGCGGTGGTCGAAGGTACGAGAAAAGCCTCGAAGATACCCAGGCTTTGGCCATGCTACGAGATCATGACTCCGATAGGAAAGTTCGAGAACGCCTGTGGAAGCTATATAACCGCCGTGCGAGAATCAGCAGGAGAGTTCAGTCCGCACCGGTGAAGTGATGTAACGTGAAGACCGAGCGTCTTCGGAAGAAAGGGATTCCCCGGCAAGCTAGTCGACGAGTTCACCGAGCGTCTGCATTTCCGGAAGAAGTTCCTTCTTCGAGATTTGCCCCGAGCTACGCCGAGATCGTCTGACAAGACCAACACGGGTGAATACGATTGGACACGTAGTGTTCCTATTCATTTTGTAATTTACGTGTTGGACTCTTAGTGCTTGTCGTGAATTATTTTCTTGTGTTTGTCAATACCCATCTGAATTGTGTCGTGTTGTGTCTAGCCTAAGTGTGCAAGTGTGTGTGTAACTGCCTTGTGTGAAGAATATATTTTGTTGTGTTCTGACAACTCTGGGCTCTGACGCGGCCTTTGGACAGCAACCAGCGTTCGCTGGCGCACCCGAGGGCCCATTCTTAATTGTCCTTGCTTTCGTGGGATTATTTTCGGAAGCTGATAAGTCGGCTTTGGAATTTGGTCCGGCGTTTGTGCCTCGTTCACGGGGTCTGTGACACAGTGACACATGCCCAGGGTCCCAAGTTGGCGTGAAACAGGTTTATTTAGATGCGCCACATGCCTTGTGGCGCATACCGAGAGGCACATACTCAGTGACACGAGTTGGTGTTAAAGAGCGGAACATACCCAGTCGCACACACACATGCCCACATCCAGCGATGCAAGTTGACATCAAAGTGGATCATTGGAGTGTGTCACATAGTCAGTGATGCAAGTTGGGGTGGACAAGGTTTAGTGAAGAGCGGCACATACGCAGTTGCACACACACAGTGACCGAAATTCCCGTAAAAGAGGTTCATTGGAAGTTCGGCACATACCTACTTTCACATACACAATGTTTCAAGGGAGGGAAACTGGGCTTATGAAAGATCGGCACATCATTATGACCATCATCAGCCTATGTTTATGTATGTCCACTGCAGGACGAAGGCCTCTCCCAGCGATCTCCCATTGCCCTTGTCTTGCGCTAGCTGAGTCCCCCCAACTTGCGCCTGCAAATTTCCTAATTTCATCACCCCATCCAATTTTCTGCCTTTATCGACCGCGCTTCCCTTCCCTTGACACCCATTCTGTAACGCTAATGGTCCACCGATTACCTTCTCTACGCATTATATGGCCCGACCAGCTCCATTCTTTTTTATCTTAATGTGAACCGGCTACCGGCGTTTGCTCTCTGATCCGCACCACTCTCCTGCTGTCTCTTAACGTTACACCTAACATTTCTTGTTCCATGACTCTTTTGCGCGGTCCTTAACTTGTCCTTAAGCTTTTTTGTTAAACTTCAAGTTCCTGCCGCATACGCTAGAACCGACAGAAATCAGTGATCATACACTTTGTACACAATACACAATTATACACAATACGATTGTACACAATAAGCAGTGGACCAGTACCCATTATTACAAGTTCACGTGAAACTGTTTAACTGATGAGCAATACATACACAGTATCACATACGCGTGATGGAAGTCTGCCCGAAGATTTGATTTCGAACCCGGTTTCCTCATAATAGCAGCTCGATACTCTAATCATTATTACCATGGACTACCTAGTAACTCAGGTTGACCAGAAAATGGTTAGAGACAGATACAGACAGACCGCCCCCGGAAAGTGCGTTAAGTACTCTAACAATGCTAATTAGATAGATAACTCAACTTAGATAATCATCCTAGCTGGCTGTGCCAAGACTACGAAACATACCCAATCTGTGATACGTGGGTACCTTACAATCACCCCCCTTTCACCTTGAACTTCAATAAGCGCTACAGTCGAACCCGGATATATCGAACTCGAAGGGGATCGCGAAATAGTTCGATATATAAAAAATTCGATTTGTAAAATAAACATTTTATGCAAACATTTTTCAAGAAAATTTCACAGCTGTTCGTTAAGCACAATGATTCGTTATATCCGGGTTCGATATATCTGGGTTTTACTATGTTTTTATTCTCTGTAGTAAAAATAGTTTAGTGGTCCTACTATTGCATTGCTACTGCTGACGCTGCTGAATCGTTTCGACGTTTGCTGCTAGTACACTACGCACACGTTGTTCGAAGTGTGGCGCGACTTCGTGAACTTGATAGCGGCGGCATTCGTCATCTTCTCGAGCGCAGCCATGAACGTGTCGTTCGTGACAGAGGTCGACGAGCGACAGCAGTATCTCCTGCAAGGGGTCATGATCTGCGTATGCGCCGTCATGCTCTCCCTGCTGGTCACCGCCTTGATCCTCATGTTCTACGCTAAGTCCGACATATCGCCCCTGGCCTGCGTGACGGCCGAGTGCTTGGCGGCGCGCGACTACCTGGCCAGTCTGCTCAACACCAGCACGGACGCGTGCGGCGACTTTTACGGCTTCGTCTGCGACTCATGGATTGCGCGCGGAGTGGACGGTGGGAGCTTTCGGCGGGACGGCATCAAGGCGTCCGGGGCCAGGGTCAACGAGTTTCTCCGGAGCCAAGACAAGGCGGAAGGTAGGAACAAGCTTTCTCTTAATTACGACACAGTCTAACCCGGATATATCGAACCCACATACAGTCAAACCCGGATATATCGAACCCGGATATAACGAATTATCATGTATAACGAATAACTGTAAAATAATCGGACACGGACACCAAAGTTGGTGGGTGGTTTTTTGCATCGAAACAAAAGCTGCACAGTTGAAAATGACGAATACAACAAGCTGCTTCGAAAAAAAAAGACCGAGAAACATCTTTTTTTGGCAATTTCCGTTGCACCTTGCCTCCAAGCGGCCGCCGGCCGAAGGTGAAATTTGACCTCATAACACTCACCCGCGGCCAACGTTGGCCATAGCTGTCGCAGTTTTCATATAGGGTGTCGGTCCCTTGCAGCGTTTGTTTAACCCCTTTCGGTGATCTTCGTACATGGTCCGTCTGAAACATTATCCCCGTCGGCGCTCCACGCAGGTGGTGTGTCTTACATGCGCCTTCACGCGGTCGTCGCTCGGTATTCACGCGTTCGTCACAGCGGAAGGAAATGCCCAGACATTGCTGTTATAACAGCATCGTTGGTCGTGACACGCCGTTGCACACGTTTCCCAGAGACGAGAAGGTGCGTAAACTTTGGATACCTGCCTGTAAGCCATCACGCCGAGCCTGGAGACCTCTAAAAATGACTTCACTTGTGCGGACCGCTTCGTCGACGATGATTATGTGACCAGCCCGGCTGTGCTGAAAAGCCTCGGCATGCCGCTCAAAAGGCAACCCATAAAGCCTGACGCTGTTCCATCGGTCTTCTCACGAAAACGCAAGGCAGAAATGATCAGCGGTGCGATTGAAAAGAGGACGCTAAAAGATGTCGGTACTGTTTTCGTTCACTTGCAGCCTTCTTGAGCAGTGTGAGGGCGAGGTTGGGGTGAAATGCCCGAGGCTGGGCACGAAGGCAGTAATGTCTTTAAAAATGTTGGCAAATCATAGTAAAACAATACAATGCTAGCGAGCGCGAGCGCGAGCGCGACTCACGAGATCAGACACACACACAGCTCTGCTTCTCCACGAGCTAAAAGCAGGAAAACTGGGGAGAACGCCAGACAGGTGCTGCCATCTGTCGGACGGCTGGCGAAGTGGACGTGAGAGTCTCGGAGGTACTGATACCTCACAGCAGCTGCTCATGCCGACGGCATAAACTACTGTTCAGTCATCCACGCAGTGCTGAAGTACGCCGCAGCTGCCTCACCTGCGTGCGCTCTTGAAAAAGCAAGTTTACAGAAGAAATGATAAATAATTCTTGCACAAGTGTCTGGTGCAGAGCGAAATCTTCGCGCTACAGTTCGCGAAAACCTGACCGGCACTTTCACGGCCGCCTACTCTTCTTCGTCGCTTGACGCGGAAGGCTCGTAACCGTAAGCGGTAATATTTATTGCCAAGTTGGAATGGTCCTCGTCTTCAGACGTGTACTCATCGCTGGTAGAGGCACCAGAACTCGAATCCATGCTCGCGATGGCGGCGTCGGCGCGCTTCGAATGACCGTGGCCGGCCGGCTGGGCTCCCGACGAGGGTGTCGTGACGTCACGCCTTCCAACTCTCGCAGGTCGGGCGGCGAGGCACGCACTCACAAATGCGCAAAAATAGTCATCGGCTCAAAAAATGAGCTAAGTTAAGACTTCTTGTCGGTGTAATCACACACTGAGGATTCTATTGCAGCACATTCGTAAAATTTTCAGATTTTGTGTCCGTATCCCTTTAAACATTTTTGTATAGAATGTTTATTTTATATTATTACTGATATATCGAACTATTTCGCAGTACCCTTCGAGTTCGATATATCTGGGTTCGATTTATAACGAAATATTGTGTATAACGAACAGAAGTAATTCCCCTTTAAAATTCTTGCATGAAATTTTTATTTTATATATCGAATTACCTATAATCGAACTTTTTGTGATCCCCTTCATATTCGATACATCCTGGTTCGACTGTATAGTATACAGGGTGATCATTTTAAAGTTTCTAAATAATTAGAAATATAATTGGCGTATTTTATTAATTAGCTTAATGTGCGTTTCAATTTCTTGTGCAAGTAATGTCCACCTCTACGAATAAAAGAGCTCAAGGACTAGAGTTAAGTTACCTGCAACAGGCTATTATTCTTAAAAATAGTCTGTTGCAGGTAACTTAACTCTAGTCCTTGAGCTCTTTTATTCGTAGAGGGGGACATTACTTGCACAAGAAATTGAAACGCACATTAAGCTAATTAATAAAATACGCCAATTATATTTCTAATTATTTAGTTTACGGCACACATTGCAATTTACGAATCGCAGCCAGTGAGCTTGCAAGGCATGTCCACTTGGAATTAATTTACAGAATGACGCCAGTTTGGAGACATCCGCCATCAAGCTTGCCGTAAAAATGCAAGGTTGTTTCACTTACTTTTTAAACGAAACGCTCTTTTATGCACTGAAGCACAAACCTGACTGGAACGCTCATGTACTTCGTTGCACACTTTGGAAAACAATATCTCGCAACCGGTGTCATCCTGGAAATTAATTTCAAGTGGATACGTCTTGCAAGCTCACAGCTGGTGAGCTTGCAAGACATATCCGAGGACTGCGGGTATCTTCGGTCTGCGAGGAGGAGATTTGAGAGTGTAAAGCATGACTTCAAATGTTGGGGAGAGGCACTGACGTCATTCCGAAGCCAACCAGATGAGGGGGAAATGATTAGGATGATGACGAGGAGGTGCAGGGGAGGAAGTAGCCGCACAGTGCATTTGGCTGCAAAAACGATGAAGCCAGAGGGACGCACCGTCACGCCCTGCTCAACAGACTTTTACCTACTGTGGCTGGTTTGAGCGTTGTTCGTACAAACAATAGCGTTTTCTTTTGATTGCTATAGCACTTATAGGGACACTCCAAGCGCATTCTGCCGTCGCTGTCGCCGTGAGGTTCTGTATAAAGTCCAACGGCGACAAAATCGTCGCCGCGCGCCGTACACCGTGTGCGCGATTGAAAGCGTACTAGGGTGAGCCGGCAACGCTGCTCGATGTAGCGCACGCGAGGGAGGAAGGCAGGACGGAAGCGAACGGTGTTCTTTCGAGCGCGAGCCACGGGGAGAGGCGACGGAGAGGGAGGGTGGTCCGTTCTGCCCCGTCGGCTGCTGCTCACAGCGCGGCCGCGCGGGGGCCATATGTTGAAAGCGATCTGCGGTGTGGGCGAAATGTGCGCCCGCGCGGGCCTCATCTGCAAAGCGATCTGCTATGGGCCCAAAGTGCATGCGCCGAGTGCCGGTAGCTTCGTATGCGCTGTGCTTTCGACGTTTAGTTCAATTTGCCCGCAGCTGCTGACGCGCTTTCTCACTCTGGCGTTTTCACACCGACTTTCCGCGGTCATCGAGCGAGATGTGTTCATGTTTTCCTGTGCGCGCGTGACACCGTGCTTGTCTATTTAGTTAGTAAGTGAATGCTTACAACTTCATACGGCCCATTAAACTACTATTCTTCCTTCGTATAGTTCTCTACTAATTTGATATCTCAATCGATGCTTCGCCTTTCGGGCCAAACTGCGAATTTTTTTTTTCGTTCTCCCACGCAACCGGTACCGCCACGGATGCGCAGAGGCGAGCGCCATCTGATCGCCCATCAAACAACTCAGCGGCGCACGCGGCGGGCGCCTTTCGCTGTGACTGATTGAATTGCCTGCCGACGGAGACGAAGAAATGCCGGGATCCTAGTCATATACGACTTCGCTGTAAAAGCTTGCGCATGCATGTTCCAGCTGACGATGAAGATAAATGTTACTGGCCGCGTTCGTCCGCGAAATTTGCTGTGCATCTCTTATCATACTACGGCGCTCTGGCACGTTTCTGCAAGGTCAGGTAGGTGGTATTTCGGGATACAATACATTTTAACGCCGGATAGATGTTGCGCTTTCTCTGCACTTTGCCTTGCTGGCTCACGAAAGCTTCAGGTCCACTGTTGCCCACAGTGCATGGGATGCGCATAATTTCGTGTGTTTTTTCTTGCCCGCAGATATACTGCTTCGGTAAAACTCTCCATTCTTTGTCCATCGCCTTTCTTGCCTGACTGTTTCGTGAAAACATTTTACCGCTGGAAATAATGGTGCGTGTGCTCGGTCAACTAAATAGCCCGTCTTTCAGACGCAAATAAAATGCCTTTGTTGAACTTTTGACACATACATGCTCTCATATGTATGGTTGAAACAACGATGTCGCAGATGACCCAGCAGATTTGCGTCTGGTACGCGTCGTTTACCAGGAGTGCCATCGATACGTATCAGAGAGTTCTGACCCGGCGGCGTTCGCTGCGACGCTTGAATCGGCGCGGAGCCAGCTGAAATGGACCGAAATGCGCAATTCGAGCAGCTACGACCAGCTTGTCCAGCTCCTGGTGCGGACGTCACTGCTCGTCGGTTTCCACACGGTGTTGATCATCGAACTGCTTACTGAGGACAGTGACGCTGTACTTCGGCTTTCGAGTGGAACGTCGCTGCTCCATAAGCTCACAACCACCGGTAACCGCCGAGATCTGGAGGCTAGTCTGCGACGCATAGGGAAATACGATCGCCAGAGCCTCAACAAGATCCTGAAGATTGACGGCCTCGTAAAGGACCTACTTGACGGCAATGGCAACTCCACTCGAAGTGCGGAGGAAGACGACGTGAATGGGCCCTTGGCGGAGTTTCTGGATGATCTCGTCCCCGACGTGAACGCGACAGGATGGGCCGGAAAGGTTCAAGATTTGCTTGCTCGTTTTGGAGAGAAAAGTTTGTTCTTGTCGGACATCGCTATAGCCAATGAAGCAAGTGGCTTCCGCCGAGCGTTCCGTGAACTAACCTCGAAAGGCGGCATCCAGCAAACCGCGTTGTACCTGGCCTCACATCTGGATGCCGAAATACTCTCCCTGGAGTTGTCCAGAAGCCGCCTGTCGTCTGATCCCGAAGACAAGGCGCGATTCTGCGTCGGCCTGGTGCAGAGGACCTTGGCCTCTTTGTGGCCGCGTCTCGTGGCAAGCGCCCTGCAGGTTCGCCGAACTGAGGACGTCCTCGGGGCCATGTTCAACCAACTGAAAGAGACGTCGCACGAAACCACCATGCTCAAGTGGCTGACCGCGTCGTTTCGCCGGGCGGCCCACGAGAAGATCAAAATGGTGGGGCTCGTCGTTACTTCCCGAGATACGTCGGTGAGTGCAAACATTTTTCACTCCAACAAAAAGCTAGAGGGCCTTAGGGGTGGGCAGCACTACCCGGACGAACGACAGAGGAAGAGACGATACGAGGAGGTCTCCTGTTGGATACCCCGGCCACGGGGGCCGCATTTCTATGTCGGCAAAATGCCGAAACGCTTGTGGTATTTAGATTTAGGTGCAGGGTAAAGAACCCTATGGGATCAAAATTATCCAGGCGTCCTCCGCTACCGGATCTCTCGTAACCTCAGCGTTGTTTTGGATTCGTCAACCGACGAATCAATCAATCAATCAATCAATCAATCAATCAATCAATCAATCAATCAATCAATCAATCAATCAATCAATCAGCCAGCTAATCAATCAATCAATCATAAGTGTCTCTAGCTGTACTGCACTGAGAACGCATGCACGAACACAGCATTAAGTTTATCACCAGAGCTGAAGCACCTACGTATTATTAAGGTCAGTGTGATAGAAGTCGGAGGCCACTTGGCATTCTTAGGGTACATCACGAACTTTCCGTGGGTTGGTTGTTTGTCTTTCTGGGCCTGCCTGTCTGTCTGTCCGTCTATATGTCGGTCTCTGTAACCATTTTCCTGCCATCTTCGACCACTGGATAAGTAGTCAATAGTTGAATGGGTAGCGCATCGGGTTGCTGTGCGGAGCGAACAAGAAATCAACCGTCGGACCAACTTGTGTCACTGGGTTCTCTGGAGCTCGGAGGAATGCAATCCAAATCAAGCCTGGACTTTGCGTCCTCGCCGCCAGATGGTGCAGCGTGTGCAGTGGGAAGGGCAAGAGTGGAGCCTCGGATGGATGCACGTTTCGGCGCTGGTAATAAGGTGTGTCGCTACATTGCTTTAATTCGAATCACATTAACGTCGGCATTCAACAGGAATTCGGTAAATGATGGAGAGCCCTAGGTGGCGAAAAGTATTCTAATTGCACAAAGAGCCAAACATTACTTTCTTTTTAATAAAGCGAGGCGAGAAAGGGATCTACCTACGTACCCACCCACCCACCCACCCACCCACCCATTAATCCTCGCTGATCGGGAGATCGCGAGAGGCAGCGCGTGAGTGACGCATGAGCGCAATTCACAGCAACCGCCGCAGATAGATTTCTGCTCATGCAGCGCTTTTTTTCCGTATATGGTATCGGTGGACGCGCTCGCCGCATGCCTTGTCGCCAACAGACGACGCTCGCTACTCTGGCTCCATTTCGTAGCGATCGTTGCCACGGAACATGTCTTGCGCGGCACTAGGTTTTTATTGCGATAGCAATTATATGGACACTTCAACCGGATTTCTGCCGTCGGCGTCGTCGTCGCCGTCGCCGTCAGGTTCCCTATAGATAAAATCTTCACCGCGCGCCGTATGCCCGAGCGTAAGCGTGCGGGGACGCGCGCTATCACGGAGAGCGAACGCACTCATCTCCCACGCGCAAGCAAGGAAGCAGGAAGCCAGCGCCGGAGGGAGCGGGGGGGGGGGGGGGGGACTCTGCCAACAACTGCGCTCGTCGCTCGTCCGCACCGTCTCTATCTCCACACGGCTCTGACCTTTATGCGCCGTGCATTCGCCGCTCAGTTTCCGTTGAAGCGATAGACCGCACGTACCTTCGCCCGCGGCGCGTATGCTTGCTGCCAGCGTTTTGACAGTCGTCGTCTGCAGTCATTCAGTGTCATCTATTCGTGTTTGTTTGTGCGCGCTCACACCACGCTGGTTCATTCAGTTAGTAATAGTCGGGCCACATTTTCCAACGCACGCTACACATGCAATGCTGCCCGGATCGGCAGTGCAGCGCTACAGGTGTGTCCCTTCGCACGCGCTGCCCACGGGAAGCGCTTCTCATCAACACCACCGTTTCACAAGCGCCTTCTCGTGGTCATCGAGTCTCTCTTCATGTCGGTCTACTTACGGCGCAGCACACCTGCTTACTTAATCAGCTCATGTTTACTACACTTCACATTGTTACCAAAGCCGCTCACCTTACTTCGTATGACATTGCTGTGTTGCTATCGCATTCATTGCTTCGCCCTTAGGGCGAAACTGTGACATTTTTTTACTCACGCTTTCGCCATACCCTCCTCCTCCGCTTTCCTCCTGGCGCTCTCTTCACTATCGCCATCTTTCATCCCCCACTGCGCTCCGTGTTCACTCGTTCATCTTTCGCTGTGCTCGTTCGCTCGGTTACGACGAGGGACGCCGACGTTCAACGCAGCAACGGGGGCCTAAGAGCTTGCGTTCTAAAATAAACATAGCGTAAGCAGACATGCGGAAAAGCGATTAAGATTTTCGTGTTCGACGTATTTAACATTTTAATCCTTACTGTTTCTAGCTATGCCTGCTCGGGTGGCAACTACACATACTAATAGAGTAAATAATTACAGAATTTATCATTTCACGCTTCCTGCCAAATTTCTCACTCCATCTAGCCCTGAGACTGGGCTAGATGGCTGGGCTAGACTGCGGCACGCATCATGCTAACTAACGCAGCAGAACAAGGATTTTCTTTATTCCGAAAAAAGAAAGCCGACCACGTCCACCATTGAACGTAGGCGCTCTCCGTGTGAATGCGACGGCCGGAGCGAAATCTGCCAGCGCGTGCAATGTCGGAGGCCATGCCTAAGGAAATACAGGGTGGGACTAGGTAATCTAACTGGACTCTAAACATCATCACTAAGTTGCAATGTAGCTTTTACTAGCAGCACCTTTCACTCTGCGCCGGTGCACATTTTCTGTCATGTAGGTTTAGCATTGGATACGCGCTTTTATATTGCACTGTGGTTCCGAGGAGTAACTGTACCGCTTTGTCTTTACTCACTGAGTGCGGCAGCGCTTTCATAGAAGACACGAACTCGTGGTCGGTATTTTCGGCTCATTGACGAACTCGGCTTACTACGTTGTCAATTACCTTGCGTTCGCTCAGAGCAAGATATTTTCAGCAGTTTTAGCTAGGTAGGCACATAGATGCCAGCTACTACTTCACACTCAAGATACGTGGAGGAAATACAGAAGGAAGAGGAAGGAGAAGAGAAACCTAGGGGCTGAATTTTCGGTAGACACAATCACATAAAACCAACAGACAATGAAGCTAGGAAAAGTAGAGAGAAAATTAAAATTCTTGTGATTTAAATGAGTGGACGAAAAACAAGCATTTTTCTACTTAAACGCCAGCTGTTATGCTAAGTTAGGTTAACTTAATTAGGTGGGTTATGGGTTCAAGTGCTTAAGACGCGAGGACGATCTTTCGGCATCGCACGCGCAATGCGAAGACATCAATTACTTGGATAGACTACGATGACTATCCAAGTCAGCGCAGGTAAGTTCTGCCGGAATTTTATTGCGATAGCAATTATATGGACACTCCAGGCGCATTTCTGCCGTTGCCGTAGTCGCCGTCATCATCGCCGTCGCCGTGAGGTTCCATATAAGAGCGATAAAATCGTCACCGCGCGCCGTATGCTGTATGTGTGAGTGAAAGCGCGCGCGGGTGTGAGCCGGCATTTGCGGCTAAATATCGCGCACGCAACGAAGGGAAGCGGAAAGGAAGCGCACCGTCTTCCAGTCGCGCGCGGCGCTACGAAAGGAGGGTAGGGAGGGGGGGGGGGGGCGCTTTATACTCATGGCGGCCCGAACGGCCGCGCGTATCTTGAAAGCCATCTGCGCTGCGTTTTCTCTTCTTAGTTCGCATTGTTGCGCGCGACAGCATGGTCAATTTGCTCGCGGCTGGGGCCACGTTTACTCACTCCAGCATTTTGATTTGCGAGTTTCCGCGGTCATCCAGTGAGATGCGTTCATGCTTGCTTGTGCACGCGTGACACCATGCTTATTAATTTAGTTAATATGCCTATGTTTACAAGTTTATACCGTCGGTAAAACTACTATCCTTACTTCGTATAGCTGTCCATTAATTTGCTATCGCAATCGATGATTCGCCTTTCGGGCGAACTGTGACTTTTTTTGTCTTTCTGAATTTGATGTTCTTACTGGCAGTTTAAATTTCGGTGCCGTGGGATGCTTGCGCAGATTGCAATTTTGTGCATTGGTTGTGCTGTCTCTGTTTTTCTGGTTCTCTTGTTGTAGACCATATTTATGCCTGCTCTCAGGAAAAGAAATTTTCAGTTAGTTCATTGCTGTGAGGATCCATTCTTTTTTGCCTATATCTGCTGCTCTGGGAAACTTTGGAAGCGCTTAACCTTGGCCCCCGTAATTTTGTTGCGAGTGCTTTATAACGGCTGGTCATTGCACCACATGAAATCCTTTCCATGGAAGTGCGAGGTTGGATTAGTTGGTGCACAGCTGCAAGCGCCGAAAGGAGAGAACGACAAATGGAATGAAACAGCTTCATTGGTTATTCCTAACTTAACTTGATTTAGCGCTTACAGACGCAGACACAAGAAAGAGCACAGGACAGGCAAAGCGCTAATTGGTTCTTGCTCATGGAGTTCAATGCAAGCTAGTTTCATTAAACAGAGCCCGTAATGCTATTAATTGCACGTTTCAAGAAACCAAGACAGACATGTGCATTGCATTTGGCGCTGCTGAACAGGGCTTCACCTTCTAAAGACTTTTTTTTCTCAGCATAGGCCATGTATTTTGACGACTGAAGTCCTGTTGCCCTTGGAAAGCTAGAAGCTGTAAACATGACATGAAGGTGAAACCGTGAAAACGAAACGTTATCTCAAGTACGATCTTGGATTTCATTCGAAAGGTTACGTCCCCGCTACCCATCAACCTGACAACTAAGCTCTATTGTCATTGCCTATGACAACGCAGTCTATGGCAGCGGCGATCAACGACCGCGCAAACCGCTACGCTCGAATCGTCGACGACCTCGCCAAGCGGAACGCCAGCTTCGTCGAGCTCTACGTCAAGGTCACGGCACTCGTTCACGGAGTTCGCGTTCGCAGTCCCCCGACCCGAGAGGAGCTCTTGGCCCCAGGCTGGGAGCTGCGCAGCGAGCTGGCGTACTTGTGGTCCACGACGTCCGTCGTGGTTCCGACGCTGTACCAGCAAGCCCCGTACTTGCACCCGGTGGGCGTGCCGGCGCACTTCAACTATGCCACGGTCGGGGCTCTGTTGGCCACTGCCGTAGCGGAGATCGTTGCGCCGGTTCCTTTGTCAGCCAAGGAGACGGTATGAACGTCGTCATTGGAAGGTTTAAACTGTATCCGTGAACGTATGACGATTCGCGGATTTCTGGCTTACCGAAGCTATCCGCGGCGACGTTGCTGGCGACGCCTTGTGACTTTCTGTCCAACTACGATACTTTTGAAACGTTTTTGTGTAGCGTGAGTGTTCTTGCCGCAAGAAAATAATAAAATAACGGGAAGTTGGAGATTATGTTACTACCGAAGGTTTACTCCAGCTGTTATGTAAATTATGATGGGTAACTATAGCATTAGCTTTGCGTGGTTTCTAGTTAAACTCTGCGCCACAATATGTCGCTAGCTGCGTTGTTGCTGGCGTACACGGCTTTGGTAACCCGGCATTTCTCAAGCGGTAATACGTTTAAGGAAAAGCTGAAACTCTCTGTTAGTGTTTTCGAGCTTATCTGTGAACGTATTACCGTTCGTGGATTACCGCGTTACAGGAGCCCCGGACAAGAGTATGCTATATCTTGAGACGCTTTCTCCACCAACAACGCGTTAAAAATGTATTTTTTTAAAAGCGAAGCCATGTAAACCATAGTTCCGGCACTTTGATGAACAGTTGCTACTGCTCCTTCTGCTGTTGCTGTTGTCATGCCGAATGCTCATACACGGCACACCACTCATATAACAAATCGGCTAACATGTAGCCTGGTCCTGCACTAACCCTGCAATCGTGCCGGTTTTCGGCTATGATCTTTGCGAAATTGTGCATTAAAACAACGTACGGTACCTAAATGTCCTCACTGCAACAAATATACAGGGTGTCTCAGCTATGACGCAGCACGATTTAAAAAGAGAGGAACGGCGTTACGCGAAGCAAACCTAGTGCATATTGTTTCCAGCTACAGTGGAGTAGCCGCCAGTATTTTTTTCGTTACTGAGATTTAAATAATTATTGTAATTATTACATAGCTCGAGAAGTGCTTTCGTAATTATCAAAGTGTCAATGATAAAGTTAAAGAGCAACATGAAAAACTCCCGATACAGCTTTCAATTGCTCAATACGTGGCTCATAAAAGTGTTTTTCCGAGCATGAAAGAAGCCCGCGAATACACGCAAAGTGCCTCGAGCGGCCAGTCGTGCGGCAATTCTGCGTGTATTCGCGGGCTTCTTTCACACTCGGAAAAACACATTTATGTAGCACGTATTGAGCAACAGAAAGGTGTATCGGGAGTTTTTCGTGTTGCTCTACAACGTTCTCATTGACACTTCAATAATTAGGACAGTACTTCTCAAGTTAGATAATTAATTACAATTAGCTTAATTAAATCTCAGTAACGAAAAAATTACTGGCGGCTACTCCACTGTACTGGAAACAATACGCACTAAGTTGGCTACGCGTAACGCCGTTCCTCTTTTTTAAATCGTGCTGCGTGATAGCTGGGACACCATGTATATACAGGGTGTTTCACTTAATTTTAGCCAAACCTTAAAGGGACACTAAAGGCCAATACTAAGTCGACGTGGACTGTTTAAATACCATTCCAGAAACCTCGCAACGCTTGTTTCGTGCAAAGAACATGCTTAGTTTACGAGAAAATTGCATCTGAAGGGTTCGAAAACCTTTATGGCTATTCAAATCAGGGCCAATATGGCCAAACCAATATGGCCAATCAATTCAGGGAGGGAGGGAGGGGGGGCATCGCTGTGCTGCGGCACCAACTGCGTATCTTGCGACCGGGTGCTAGGGGACCTGGCGACTCAATATCGCACGCGAAAGGAGGAAAGCGGGAAGGCAGCGCGGGAGGGAGCGGGTGTGTCTTCTCCTCTGCCAGAAACTACGTACTTGTACTTTACGCGGCTGCGGGTGGTCGCGCGCACCGTATCCTGAAAGCGACCTGCACATGGCTCCTACCTTTGAATGCGCTGTGCTGTCACCGCTCAGTTTCAGTTGAAGCGATAGACCGCACGAACTTTCGCTCGCTGCTCCCGCTCCGCTTGCTCACGCCAGCGTTTTGACAGCGGTTGCTTGCGGTGATAGAGTGTGATCTATTCATGTTTGCTTGTGTGCGCCGACACCATGCTTGTTAATTCAGTTAGTAAGCGAATGTGTCCAAGTTTATACAGCCGATAAAAGTACTATCCTTACTCCGTATAGCTCTCTACTAATTTGCTATCGCAATTGATGCTTCGCCTTTCCGGCGAAACTGACTTTTTCACAGCAGTGCTGTTAAAGCTGGAGGAGAAACGTTCGAAGTCCGCTGAAAACTACGCGCCGTCGCCTAGCAACAACAAGCCACAGCTGCGCCCCACCTGGCCCAACCTCGCCTAGCCGCGCCTACGCCGAAGCAGTAGCAATGACGTCACCTCGCGTTGCCTAGTAACCGCCGGCGCAGGTGCGCGCTGGCTTCGCCCGACACAGACACGGCTCCCCTGAGCTCCAGCCAACTGCGTGCTACTGCGCATGCGCCGTGACGTCATCCCGACGTGTCGTCTGCTGCGCGCCGCCTGTACACTGTGCATAGCTTTCGCCCAGTGTGCATGCGCTTGGTCTCTGAGTTTGCCATAGAAGAGGCTGCGCGAAGTCGTTTCAATTTTCGCTAGATTTCGAGCGGCTAGCCTCCAACGCGTTCGCCGTCGGCAAGGAACAGCGTTGTTGGCACTGTGCCAACCTTGGTTAGCCTGCCTGCGTTTGTGGCATGCCAGGAACGCTGTCGCTCGTAGGGGCCGACGTGTCCAGCGCTGTCACGCGAAATGTCGCGAAAGGGAAGGTACCTCCGAAAAGGATCGCCCGAGAGTACTTTCCTGACATGCGTAGTTAAGTTAAACCAATGTTAAGACCTAGCAGCAACCAAGTTAATACCTAGCAGTAGCAGCCAGTAAGACTTGAGGATCGACAGTTTCGCTGTGCCTATGCTTTGCACGATCGAGTGCAAACTTACCTGATTTTTTTTTTCATGTTGCTCTACAATTTTCTCATTGAAACTTTTCATCTTTGTTTAGAATTGAGATACAGGGTTTTTATTGAGATACCAATTATATGAACACTTCAGGCGCATTTACACCCTCGCCGTGCTCTTCCGTATAAAGTACAAGTGCGATAATATCGCCGCCGCACGCCATATGCTGTGCGTACGAGTGAAAGCGTGCGAGGGTGAACCGAAAAGTATGGTGGCTTGATCTCGCGCGCGCAAGGGAGGAAGGCGAAAAGGAAGCGCCGTCTTCCATCGCGATCAACCCAGCAGGGGGGAGGGGTTCTACTCCGGCGGCGGTTGCGCATGACGCGACTGAGTGCGGCAGCGTGGGCCCTATCTTGAAAGCGATCCGCGGTGGTTACAGAGTCTAGGCGTGCCGAGTGCTGATGGCTTCGTGTGCGCAGTGTTCTCGCCGCTTAGTTTGCGTTGAAGCGAGATGCAGCACGAAGGACAATTTGGTGCCTGCTGTGCCGCTCTGCCTCACGCCAACGTTTTGGCAGCGAGTGTCCGCGGTCATAAATTTAGTGCGATGTCTTCATGTATGCGTGTCCTCGCGTGACACCATGTTTGTTAATTTAGTTAGTAAGCGAATGTTGCAGTATGTCATATGAATATCGGCAGTTTAATCTTATACTGCTGATGAAACTGCTATCCTTACTTCGTATAACTTTGTAATAGTTTGCTATCGCAATCGATGCTTCGCCTTTCGGGCGAAACTGCGGCATCTTTTCTGTTTGACTTAGTGTAGTAGTTTATAAAGCTGCCTTTATTGCAAGAAGAGTTTGTGAGTGAGGAAGCTTATTCCGATTACTTGCTTCGTTAGAAGTTTGTCACGCGCGTGCCCGCAACTCCAACAGCTTCAAGCGTTTGTAAAGCTGGCTTCCTTACAATACGAACCATTGTGTGGCGAAGCACATTATAGCGGTTCGTTTCGTTGTGAGCGCTTATATAAGCAGCTTGTTTTTGCCGAAAAGCCGGCAATAAAATGTTCTTTCAGTTAACATTTAGTATGCCGTACGTTGGATATATTCATGTGCTATACCTTATAGGAGCTAGCACCATATTAGGAAAATGACTATTGACGTAGTAGGTACTGAAAGCGCGTCAGCTGGCAAGGACGCGGCGTAGAGAGGCGGGGACTACGCGCCGAGGAGGAGGGTTCGCTGCAACGCCGTTAGGCAGCAAATAAATCCACGTGATATCAATGAGCCTCACTTATGTGAAAGCGGCAGTAGCATCCTTTTTCTGGACATGACAGACATTCAAATGGGGTAATGCCCTACGCAGACGCATCACGTTGTTGCGCCAGCCTGATGCATTAAGTGCGTTCAATCGCTTTAGTCGAATTGATGTAAACGGCTAGCGCATCGCATCGAAGGGCAGATGGAGCAAAAGCGGAAGGTCCGGCGTTTGCTCTCCTCCGCTCACACGCGAGACGCGTTCACTAAACACAGGCGCAAGCTTGTTTCGTACGTCGTGCCTTGAGAGTTGATGCGTTTCATGTCTATAGCGGTGGCGGCGCATCGAATTATGACGTCACGCGTGGGAAATTCGATGCGCTAGTGTCGCACTCGCGTAAACGCGGCTGCAGACAGGTGGCCGCTGTGAAGAAACGGCAAACGTTCCTGTTCGCAGAGACGAGGCGGCCACCGACACATCGACATCTGGTGGACTCGAGGAGCGATGCGTCAGTACCGAATCAGCGCCGCGTGCCTGGAACGGCTGCACGGGCGTCTGGGGCTGCAGAGCCGAGTCAGCGGCAGCGTGGAGCGGCAGCGTCACGAAATGGTGCTCCGCGCCCAGGGTCTGCGGCTCGCGTACGACGCCCTGGTGGCGAGCTTCGGCAAGGCGGCTGCCAGCCACGATTTCCGGAAGCAGTGGCCCGAGGCCCAGGCGGCATTCTTCGCCCGTTTCTGCCTGCTCTCCTGCAACGCCGACGAGAACCCGAGCCCGCTGTCTCCGCGCGCCAACTGCCTGTTGCCGCTGCACAACATGCCGGAGTTCGGCGCCGCCTTCGAGTGCACTTCCAGGGACGAATTCGTCACGCAGCAGTGCCTGCCTTAGGAAACGAGCGGCCGGGGGTTACCGAAACTCAGCCGCGCGTCGATCTGAACTTTGGGCAGCTGGGTATTTCAAACGCAACCGCGTGAACTGTGCATACATAGCACCACACTTACGCCTTCTTTAGCGATTAGTAACCGGATTCCAAGGACGTTTTGCTGTGCCACGATAGTTATACGACTTTCGAACGTTAGAATCTATTTAGCGACCAGATTTTACTGCGGAGTTATCCCGCAAGTTACGCCTGAGCATCCCTTCCTTTTGGATAGATAGCTTTTTTTTACGTTCTAGATGAATTTCTAGTATTCCTTGAACGGCTTCTCGCTCTTGCGCAGTTTTACATGCTTTCAAAAGCAGTCTCCGTTTGCAGGAGACTTTCTTCATTCTGTTGGCTTCTCATGCATTGCGCTTCTTGCGGGCTCGTGATTGGTGAAGGTTTGAATGTACTGCATGCTTAAATGCGAGCAGATTTAGCACGCCCCCACACGTTCTGTTGCTACGTGCCGGGGTGTGTTCGCCGGTACTTGAAACATTCAGTACACGACGTCACTCTCCTGCTGAATTATGACTTAGTCATAGAGCAAACTTCGGAAGTCAATTTCGTACGGAGCGCGGGATAATTGCGGTAGGGGGCAATAAACGGTAGTTCTTTGGTGACTAAGCATACGTCTTTCATATCCTGCTTCCACACTCCTTATAAGCGTGCCATACAGCGCCTGGGCGAGTGTGTGACGGGAAGCAGACAATATGCCAGGGTGCAGGCTTCAGTAAAACCCGTTGCCTTGAAGTATTGAAAAACGTATGAGATAAGTGGAGTTTTGAGATAAGTTAAATCAGGAAAATATAAACACGTGGCCGTGCATACACAACATAGAGACATTCCAAATCGCGCCAGTATACTGCCGCTAAATTTTCCCCAAACGCTCAATATATCAAGAATGCTACTTTTCGGTAGATCACCTTTGCGAGATATGGCGCTACTCGGCACTGGCCACGTCGGGCGTCTACAAGCAACAGCGATCCTTGCATAGAGGCAAGCAAACGCTGTTACACGTAGGCATCGACGTGTCCAAAGCTTACACACACGAAATATCGCCAGATGGCTCGCAATTGCAAACGTGAGGATGCTTGTTGCGGAGGTCACATGCACACCCTTGCAATTTTTTAATATCACGCGAGCATCGACCGCGCGGCGTGTGTATCGACATTGTAGCAGTGAAGGGCGGCGGGATCGGCGACATTAAGTGCGGGCGCGCAAGGCGACTTCCAGTTCGAATGTATTCTGCTGCAATGTTCGCTTCAGGAGTGCCCCTCGCCGAACAAGGGCGCTGACACGCTGTGCGGTCGACGCTCTCGCGATATCAATAAAACACTGTGTACCTTCTTGCACTTATCGCGCTTCGTCAAGGGTGAGAGTGACACTCCTTCCGCATTATCAATGAGATCGCAGCCGGCCGTGAACAGTGGATGATAAGAGTGGTGGAGAATGAAGCGAAATTCGCTACAAACTAGCGGACCTGTCACTTTTATTGCGATAGCATTTTGAACACTCCAGGCGCATTTCAGGCATCGCCGTCGCCGTTATGTTCTGCATAAAGTCCAAGGGGGATAACACCGTCGCCGCGCATCGTATGCATTATTGCGAGTGAAAGCGCTCGACGGATATCGCGCGCGCAGCGAGAAAAGCGGGGAGGCAGCTGTGGGAGGGAGGGGGGGGGGGCGGAGTCCTTCTCCGGCACCAACTGAGCATTTTACGTGGCCGCGCGCAGTCGTGAACGCCTTAGCTTGAAAGGGATCTGCAGATTGCCCGAGAGGGGGGGGGGGGGGGGGGGGGGCACGTGTTCTTTATATTCTAAAGCAAACTATATTTATGTGCCAATTTCTGGCACTCTATTAAGACAGGAAGTACAGTCAGCGTCTCGCCGCATATACTGCCGATATGAAGTTCATTACTAGTCAACAGGTACCAAAAAAAGTCGCAGTTTCGCCTGATTGGCGAAGCATTGACTGTAATACCAAGTTAATAGACCGCTATACGAAGTAAGGATACTAGTTTTATCGGCCGTATAGACTTGGAAGCATGCGCTTATACTAAATTAACAAGCATGGTGTCCGCGCGGACAGGCAAACATGAACACATCACACTCGATGACCACGGACACTCGCTGTCAAAACGCTGGCGTGAGGAAGCGCGGTGCAGCAGCAAGCGAAGTCACCTTCGTGCTGTCTATCACTTCAACGCTAACTGAGCGGCGAGAACACAGCACGCACAAAGGCCGTGCTTCCTCACGCCAGCGTTTTGACAGCGAGTGTCCGTGGTCATCGAGTGTGATGTGTTCATGTTTGCCTGTGCGCGCTGACACCATGCTTGTTAATTTAGTATAAGCGCATGCTTCCAAGTCTATACGGCCGATAAAACTAGTATCCTTACTTCGTATAGCGGTCTATTACCTTGGTATTACAATCAATGCTTCGCCAATTAGGTGAAACTGCGACTTTTTTTTGGTACCTGTTGACTAGTAATGAACTTCCTATCGGCAGTAAATGCGGCGAGACCCTGACTGTATTTCCTGTATTAATAGAGTGCCAGACATTGGCACATAAAAATAGTTTGCTTTAGAATATAAACAACACGTCCCCCCCATCGGGCAATGTTTGTTGGCGTAGAACCATTTTAAGAGCGAAGCACTTTAGGGGCCCGGGCTGTCTGCGTCGGCGTCTGTCGCGTTTCACGCTTTTATGTTCATCTTACAAAATGTGTTGCTGTGCAACGTATTTTCAATAAAAAAATAAGCATCACAATTCTCCTTCCTAGTTGTGTGGTGGCTTCTTGTTGGTCTCTATATTTCCTGCCTGTTGTGAATGCACAGTGTTTGCAATATATACCTTTATTAGAAAACTGGTGAATATTAACACTTAAAGAGCATTCACTCTAGCAGATACGTAGTGGTCCAAAGTCACATATGCATTTTCTAAAACAAATAAAACAAAGTATTTTATTTTTTATTTATTTAATTAATTTATTTATTCGGTATACCTACATCGCCTGTACGGCATTATCGTAGGGGGGTTAAAATACAGGGGTCACAATGGAAAAATATTCACAAATAGTCACGATGGAAAAATAGTATATCCAAAGGGCATCCCATGCCTTAAAAATCACCTGGATGTCCTACAGACGTTTTGAAAGTGCCCATCTGCGTCGCTTGAAATATCTCTAAAAGGTTAAACTTGGTTAAAAAGGTTGGTTTCAACATTAGTATGGTATTAGATGGATGATCCTTGCGTGGAAACCCCGTCATACAGACGTCTAGCAATATGTCCAGCAGATGTTTCTGTATGTACTATCCAATATCTACTGCTGGATGCTCTCAGGATAGCCACCGGAAATTTAAAACTAACCGCTATATGCAGTTGATACACACAGACCTGTACACGTAACTGTTAGCTCACTGAAATTGCTAACTCAGCGGTCGTGGATCTTGAGCTGTAACAACAAAAAGAAAAAAAAAGTTTAGGAAACGCAGACAAAAACTCGCTATTACGGATCTCTAGGTGTAGCAGAGTGCAGAAAATGTACCTTTGACATTTGCCAGTTACCGCTCCTGTCATACCGACGTGAAAGAGCGCCTGATTAACCACCGGACGGAATCTGCCATGTGCACGCTTGGCTTGATGGAGTGGCGTGTGCTGCCGCTTGAGAATAGACCGACAGCGGAGAAAGAAGTTTCTTCAAACACAGGTGGGGGGCACAGGAAGTCGCTGAGGAATTCATAGTTAAGGAGTTGGTTTGCAACAAAACGTGCTCTTGCGCGAATAGTGAGACACGCCACCTACTGTATTGTAAAGTAATAATATTCATAAAT
Source organism: Dermacentor silvarum (assembly GCF_013339745.2). Lineage (NCBI taxonomy): Eukaryota > Metazoa > Arthropoda > Arachnida > Ixodida > Ixodidae > Dermacentor > Dermacentor silvarum. The sequence goes on from NC_051162.1 coordinate 146,866,617, forward strand.
ACAATAATCGCACAGCAGCGTAGTTTGATATGATGGGTTGGACGTCCTGTTTCAGTCGATCTCGAGCGCATTACAGCCACCTATCACGGGAATCTTTTTGTTTAAAAAATATAATTGCACAGCTTCAGATGCAGTACAGCTGAAGATATCTCTACGTAATGATTATTTCAAGTGCCGTTTTGTTTTTTATATTATGTATACCATTTTCCGTAGACATCTTGCAGCGGGATGTCGCGCTGACATTTGTTGTACTACGTTGGGCATTGTAAACTCCATCATATTATTGATTTCGCCATCTTGGCAGCTCTCATTAGTCTAGACGGTTGCTACGGCGTCTATGACTGGCTCAGAATGGCGTCATTACAGAACTCGATAACATGGATAAATTAGACGATGTCCAGTATAGCACCCTTGATTGTGTCGATCAGCCAGTGTTAGTGGTTTTATACTTGAAATGCCAGCCGCGAACTGGCAGTATGGCCGCTAGCAGATCAATGCATTTTAGCAGCGCAACGCAGAGCAATGGAAACGCAGCAATGAAAAAGCAAAGAAGATTTTTTTATTTTCCATTTTGACACTCACTTCATCATCCGGTAGTTCATTCACCCTGATTACGCATGAATTTCTCTATCTGAACGATTTTCAGTGAAGAGGCCCTGTTCTGCGTGGCGTGAGCGTTCATGTTGAGAACACCCCGATAACACACATTGAGTGAAGAACGCCTTGTTCGCGTCGTGACACGAACGCTCTAAACTCTGAAGCGTATTTTCTGCTTCTGCTTGGCTTTTTTTTCGGAGACGCTATGTCAAAATTGCGTTGATTTCAACAGTGCGCTTCTGTATCTATGCAACAAATTGTTTAATTCAGGCGAACTTCGCTTCTGACTATAAACCTTCTATGACCTTGACTATGACCTTCTATAAACTGTGATCGATTATGATCTTCTATAAACCTTTAATATGTACTTCTTTTTGATATCATGCAGAGTTTCTCGCTAGGTCAACTTGTGCATGAACCAACACGCGTTCAAGAGCAAGTGTGTTCAGTGCTAGACCTTGTCTTTGTGTCCACATCTTTAACCGATGAAGTTAGCATACAACCGCGTATATCCGTCCATAAAATGATTTTATTGACGGTTGACGATCTTGGCACGGGTGCACGGCACCCTAGTACTGACACCAGAATTTTGGTTAAGGAATACACAAGGGCAAATGATGAAAGCCTCATTGATTTTTTAGGAATTATGGAAGATGATTTTGACGATAATACGTTGGACGCCAACGTCCTATGGTTAAAATTAAAAGGTGGGATTGTACACTGTGAAAGTAATTTTATTCCTACCAAGTTCAGAAAATAAAGCGGAGAACGCCGTGGATTACAAGAACTATCATACACCTCAAAAGAAGGGTGCAAAGGATGCGCAAGAAAAAACATGATTCCCCTATGGTTTGTCAGCTTTCACGAGAACTGAAAGAAATGTTAAGAAGCTCAAGAGACAACTTTTTTTCTAATACTTTACTTGAGTTCATGACAAATCAGCCGCGGAAATACTGGCGGTATCTTTCAAAACCGGAAAGTGCTTCAATCAAATTGGACATTGCCGGTGTAGTGGTTGAGGATGTGCGGACTATCGCTAACTCATTCAATACATATTTTCAGTCGGTCTTCTCCAGTGCCCACGTCCCTAATATGCCCTGGTCCGAGTACGACGTCGGCAATCGCCTGAAATCCTGATAACAGAGTCCGGCATTTTGAATTTGCCGCTACAAATAGACGTTAGAAAATCACCTGGCCCTGATAATTTATCATGCACCTTCCTCAAGCGATACGCGGGTCAGTTGTCCCCTCTCCTGCATAAAAGTTTCAGTGCATCACTTGAAACGGCAGTGCTTCCCGCTGACTGGTTGAGCGCAAAGGTCGTGCCAATTCACAAAGGCGGAAACAAGCAGCTTCTAGACACATACAGGCCAATATCCCTAACCAGCACATGTTGCAAACTAATGGAACATATAATAAATAAGGATATCGTAACTTATCTAGAAGAAAATAACCTAATTTACTTCAGACAACACGGCTTCAGGCAAGGGCTTTCAACGGTTACTCAACTTTTAAAAATTATACACGACTTTGCTGTAATAATTGATTCAAGACTGCAAGCTGACGCAATTTTTGTCGATTTTTCGAAGTCAAATCAATTGGTATTAATCCCAAGATTGTTGCATGGATTGAAGCCTACCTCTCGAGTTTGTTTCCGTAAATAATGCTGAATCAGATAATCTTGATGTTATTTCTGGTGTGCCACAGGGATCGCTTCTGGGGCCAACTCTGTTTCTTGTATATATTAACGACTTGTATACATATATGGAACCAGGGGTTACAATAAGGCTTTTTGCGGACGACTGCGTCATATACACACCTGTTAAAACAGTCGATGAACAGACAAAGCTTAACAAGTCTCTACAAAACATCGTTACCTGGTGCAAAAAATGGGGCATGCAAATTAACACACAGAAAACTATGTGCATGACAGTAACACGTAAAAAGAGCCCTTAAGTTTCACATAAACATTAATTTATACTACGTTGGAACGAGTAGACTCAATCAAATATCTAGGTGTCACAATAACAAGATCGTTGAAATGGGACTTACATATCAATAACGTTTGCGCACGCGCGTTCAAACAACTCGTATTTTTACGAAGAAAGCTAGCGACAGCCCCCACCTCCGTGAAATTAACTGCTTATAAAACCCTGGTTAGGCCGATATTAGAATACGGCAGCATAGTATAGAACCCGCATCAAAAATATTTAAACTTAGCATTAGAAAAGATTGAAAGCAGGGCACTCCGCTTCATATACACAAAATATTCAAGGTATGACAGCGTAACTGCGCTTCGCACACAAGCAGGCATACCAACACTTGCTGGTCGGAGGAGGTTGACCTGTTTGAAGTTCCTTTATCTTCTTTACCATGACCTGATAAACTTAACAAAATCTGACAACTTGGTGCCCCCCGGACGTCACCCTAGTCGAACTAACCATGATAAATGTATTAGACCATTATTTTCGCGCTGTAGCACCCTAAAATACTCTTTTTTTCCTTCAACAATAGATCTGTGGAATTCCCTCCCAAGTGACACTATTTGCACACAATTCGTGTCGGCACTCGAATTGCACCTCGAGTCATTATCGGAACGATGAACGCATTGTGGTCGTCTTGGCTGAGCGTTCCTCAAAAATTTATCAATGACGTATTGCCCCCAACTTCTTACACGCGCCGGTGTCCGTACGTTCTTTCGTAATTTTCTGCTCTCGGTTTTTGCGCATGTTTGTCCATTGGATGGTAGGTTAATACACATTAAACTTGATACTGTTTGTACATTACACGGTACAGCCAATGTGCTTTTTTTCTGTATTAACTGCTTCTTGCACCGTTCAAGGCGTAAGCACTGTATAGTTTGTTTTTGTTTCCTTGTATTTACTTCTTGCTTACATGGCGCGTCGATTGTAGCCATTGCCTTTTTGTTTTGAGCTTGCTGCAAACCACTGTATGACAAAGCGCTACGCCTGTACTGTTTGTATGTCCATTCCTGTATGAGCCTTTCAAGGCTTACAGGATTGATAAATAAAATAAAATAATAAATAAAAATAAAAGAAGAAAAGCTGTAAAATATCCATATCCCACTGACGATCAGAGTTATCGATACGCTACTGCCGCAGGAATTGCTTGGCTGTTTGCACCATACCACTGTTGTTTCCGTTTGTTAGAGCGTGGTAATAAGTGCATGAAGAACATGTATCTTCACGATGCAAACGACAGTGTCTTGAGACGAAAATTTGTTTTCCTGCCCTCTCGGTTCTGGAGTTGCTGTTGCTGTTGCTCTCCGGTGCTGCAGCAGTCAGTACCATGGTGGAAAAACTTATTGATGTATACATAAAGGGTATGTGTGAGCGGAGTTCAAGTGCCAACTACCACGCTGATATAATCCCCAGTACGCTAACCGACAAAGTAGTGTCAGTAAGCGCACCTCGGTTCCGCGTAATAAAAAGAAAAATTGTGCATTAAACCTGAGCCGATTTCTGACTTTGGATTGGCCAAGTAAAATCTAACACAAGGTATTTGCCCTGCACATGTAAATCCTCTAGGCGACCATTGAGTAAAGGCTGATCAACCGACGCTTCTTCTGCGCTTAGTAGGCATCTCACGCAGCCTCCAGCGCCGATCCCAACATGAAAAATGTCACTGTGGCGGAACTCTCACCTGCACTGGTTGAAAACCTTTGCCGTGTTTTATTATCCTACCGGGACCTGTTCGACTTCGACGATAGTTCCTTCGTCCAGACGCTCATTGCCAAGCATCGCATTCATACTGCTGATGCTACGCCTATTCAGCTAAAACCATATCGAGTATCGGTGCCGGAACGCCAAGTAACTGAAAGTAAAGGGAGCAACATGCTCTATAAAACTTTGAGCCTTCTTTGACACCCAGGGCGTCACCGTTGGTGTTGCTTAAGAAGAACGACTGCACATGGCACTTCTGTCTGGAGTACCACGATCTAAAGAAAATTATTAAGAAAGACGTGTACCCTCTTCCTCGTACTGAGGACACCCTTGACTGCCTCCGCGGTTCCAGTAGGCGCTGTGCTAGACAAACGTCAACGTGGCCAGGATCGCGGTATGATACGAGTACCTATGCCAGGAGCCTGCTGTCACCATCGGAGCGCAGCTATTTAATTACAGATCGGAAATGCCTGTCTTCTGTTTGGGCACTTGTGAAGTTCCGACCTTGTTTCTACGGTTGGCCTTCCTCCGTAGTGACTGACCATCATGCTCTCAGATAGCTTTCACGCATAAAGGACCCTACATGCCGCCTTGGTCAATAGGCTTTGAGGCTCCATGAGTTTTCGTATTCTGTGGCTTACAAGTCTCGCTGCTTGCACCAAGACGCTGACAGTTTGTTGCGTTACCCTGCTGACAACGCTGACCTCCATAATACCTACAGGGCTGCGTGAGCTTTCTCCGTATAGTAGCCTATCCGTATCGCCGACGAACAACGTCATGATGCCTCGATAGCCCTCACCGACCGTTTTGAATGCTACCCAGTACCTATACCAAAAATGTTACATGTGCAAAGCCGCAGAGAAAGAAACTGTTTACGTCGTATTTACGAGAGCAGCACAGCCATAAACCAAGATAGAAACTCGCTCACGCCAAGAGCCCAGGCGCTTACATCGTCACCCTCGTGGCGGTTTGTCTTTTCAGCATCTGTCGACTATATCGTAATAATGTAAAATAGGCTCATAGGTATCCAAACACACCAACATCTGAATGAAATGGCGCATTATATTCAACAGTATATTTTATTTATTTGATTTTCTGTCATTTAGTCATTCGGTATTTGCCACTGGGTGTGCGCCTGCTCTGGGCAAATCCTCCAGAATGATTATGCGCCACTGGTACACAAGTAAAGAATCCTC